>NC_134572.1:82453620-82753620 GCF_050947875.1 Dermacentor variabilis
AACAACAGAATCGTACCAAAACAAAGTTCCCAATAATGGTCGACAATGTTTTATGCTGGAAATTATATTTGTGGGCGTGTTCTTTTTTTTCTTAAGAAAGGTAGGATTTTAAGCGAAATAAGAGCAAGTACTTGGTGGCGCAACTCTCAGCCCTGTTTCAAGGGAGACGCTAATAGCATTCATCCATTCATTCACGCAGGTTGTGCCGGGAACGACTTCACTGCTGCCCTTCTTCGGCGAGCATGGACCGCACCGCATGAACGAAAGCGGTGATGTCATGTGTCGCCCATTCGCGTGGACTGAGCGCTTCGTGGACCAGCAGGTGGCAAAGGCTTCGGAAATGTACTTCAAGTCAAGGGCTCGAATACATTTGCGATGGCAGAAAAATAAAGAAGGGGGTGGGGGGTTGAACTTTCTCGTTCTCCAGGGCCGAGGTGCCGGGGCGCCCTCTGTTTTAAGCGGAATCTCTCGAGAAAGCAATGACGCCGCTTCAAGATGACGTGTAGTTTGGTGCGTTTCATCACTGACATGTGCCGGACGTCGAGGAAAAAAACTTAACAGGGTTGCTGAGCGGATTCTTGTGCTCTGTTTGAGCAGGCGATATTCCTTTCTACAGCCATCACACAGTTGAAGAACTGAAAGCTACATTGTGCTCATACATTGCTCATGCATTGGGTTGCCCATGAGAAACAGGCACGAAGAAAAGGACTGGAAAACCCGAGCGCAAAACAAAACAAAATGAGGACATTTTGGCTCATGTCCTGTGGCACTTCGTCAGTGTGTTGCATACACAACGCAAACTATGAATACGATGATAGACTTGGCATCGATGTTCTGTCTCTCCAGCGTAAGTATAACGTAGGTTGAAGGATGGCGCCGTTAGTGTCGGCGCCGAGAGGTCCCCTCACTCTCTGGAAAGCGCTGTTACGGCGCTTTCATCACTCCCCTCGCTAATGCACGTGGTGACGCCAATTTACTGGATACATCAGCGGATATTTGCAGATGCACTTTCACGCTGAAAAAAAAAAGATGAGCGTATAGCCCGTTGCAGTGTCGGCGCAGGTAGTTGCTAAAATCACTTCTCCATAACGCGCTCCTTCTACGCATGCATCACTTCCCCTGCTAATACAAGTGTTCGCGCCAATTTGCGCAGCATATCAATGATTTTGAGCAGATTGGCTTCCCAACAGAAGGAAAAGGTAAGCACAGCTTGTAAGAATCTCGTCGTAGCCAGGTCTAATCACTTCTCTGGAAACCGCTATCTTGGCGCACACATCAATCCCTCTGCTAATACACGTGCTCACCCCGATTTGCGTAATAAATCAACGGCTTTGCACAGATCGGCTTTCCAGCACAGAAATAAAGTAAGTATAGCCTGTTAGAATCTCGGCGCCGCCAGGTCCACTCACTCTTCTGAAAAGCACTGGTTTCGCGCATACACAACTTCCCAGGCTTATACACGAGCTGACGTCAATTCTCGCTGAATAAATAACGCTTTGATTTGCTTTCCCGAAAAACGAAAGGTAAGCGTATAGCCTAGTCAAATTTGTGAGAAACCACGTCCAACAAATAAATCAATTCCCACGCATTGACGCGATGCATAAAGGCACATATCCAGAATATAAAAAAAAGGGTAGTCAATCGTTTCACAACGTCGGTTCAGCCTGATCCCATCACTTCTATGGAAAGCGCTGGTTTGGCGCATGCGTCACTCTCCCTGCTAATACACGAGCGCACGTCAATTTCCGCGATGAATAAACGATTAAGCATAGATTGACTTTCAAGCAAAAACAGAAGGTTAGAGTATCTCCTGTTAAAAATGTAGGCGCCACCTCGTCCAATAACTACTCTTCGAAGCATCAGCTTTAAAATTCGCTTTCCAGCTAAAAAAAAAAACATCTAAGCATAGCCTCTCAGAATGTAAGCGCCGCCAGGTCCACTAAATGTTTTGGACAGTGCTGGTTCGGCGCGAATCTCACTCGCCATTTTTCATTTGTTCGTGCAAGCCGATCTGCGCGTATCCGTTTATTCAACGTGTAAATGGGTGTCGGCGCATGCATGGGCAGTGGTATGTACGCCGGACTAGAGCTTTCGATTAAAATGACTGGCCTTGGCAGGGTCAACATTATAATAGGCTTTCAGCTTATCTTTCTTTTTTTTTCGGCAAGCCAATCTGCGCGTATCTGTTTCTTCATCACATAAATCGGCCTCTCCTCGTGCATTGGAAGCGATTTTGGACCGGAATATAGTGCTTTAGAGAAAACTGATTGGTCCTAGCTGGGCCAACATTTGGAGTTTGGCATTTGGATTGGGCCAATATTTTATTGAACTTTGGCGTGCCGCAATTATTAACGCCGTGTCGATTAGCGACATAAAGTGGGGTAGCCGATACTCTAGTTGAGATCAGGATGAATACAATGAGTTGGGATGGCCATATATTACGTATAACACACAACATTTTGTCAATTAATTGCTGCATTAGTGCCACGGGAACGGAAGCGCAGTGGGGGACGGCAGAAAACTACGTGCGGTGATCAAATTTGCAAGCCCAAGTTGGAATCGGCTAACGCAACAAATGTGTAATTGGATATCGCAGGGAGAGACCTTCGCCCTGCAGTGTAATTAAAAATGTGCTGATGACGATGAACCTGTTTGGTGGGAAATATTGCCACTAATTATGTAAGACCAAAATCTCATTATGAGGCGTTTCTTAATGCGGAATAATCATGACTACTTTAGATTCCGTAACGTGATTGTGCCGAAAACAAGAGATCACATCAATCTGTGACGTAACGTATCAAACCCTGTCACGGATGACTAGATTATCAAAATGCAAGCATATATTACAGTTCAGTGGCACTACGCAACGCAATTCGTCGACTGGCTGAATGGTAGAACGTAAGGCATAACAACGGCATATATGGCCAAGCTACTGGCTAACGAATACACCGAGGTTGCTTGCCGTATCGGTAGCCGAGGAGGTAAGGTGATCAGCTCGTTACGGAAACGTCGGTGGCTAGAACCGCGGCACCTGCATTGCTAAAAAAATGCTATGCGTTAAAGAATCAGCGCATTAGAGACAATTTATTGGACCCCGCGGAAACAATATTTTGATACGCTGACCGCTTAATATATTTTTCCGAGGGATTTATTCTGAGCATATTCGTTGACGTATCGCGTAAATCGGCGTCAGCGCGTGTGTGCGGTGTGATGTGTGCGAAGAAAAAGCATTTAGAGAGAATTTATTGGACCTCGCTGAAACAATATATTCATGGGCTATAGGCTTAGCATTTTTTTTGTTTCTCCAAGAAAATTATTCTGACCTTAATTGCTTATTTATCGCGTAAATAGGAGTCAGAACATGCGTGTGGAGTGATTTCTGCAAAGAAACAGCTCTTTAAAGAGAAATCACTGCACCTCGCTCAAACAATAAATTCGTTGTCGATAGGCTTAGCGTTTTTTTTTTCCGAAAAATTATTCTGCGCCTAATTGTTTATTTACCGCGGACATTAGCGTCAGAACGTGCTTGCGGATGACGCAGGCGAAGAAATAACGCTTTAGAGACAACTTATTCTACCTCGCTGAAACAATATATTCATCGGCTATAGGCTTAAGCTTTTTTCATCATTGCGAGAAAATTCATCTGACCTTAATTGTTTAATTATCATGTAATTATCGAAGAAATAGCGCTTTAGAGACGACTTACTGGACCTCGCTGAAAGAATATATTCATGGGCTATAGGCTTACCGTATTTTATATTTTTCCGAGAAAATTATTCTGAGCTTAATCGTTTATTTAATGCGTAAAGAGGGATGAGAAAATGCGTGCGGACTGACGTATTCGAAGAACAGGCGCTTTAAGGACGACTTACTGGGCCTCGTAGAAACAATATATTCATGGGCTATAGGCTTACCGTATTTTATATTTTTCCGAGAAAATTATTCTGAGCTTAATCGTTTATTTAATGCGTAAAGAGGGATGAGAACATGCGTGCGGACTGACGTATTCGAAGAACAGGCGCTTTAAGGACGACTTACTGGGACTCGTAGAAAATATATATTCATGGGCTATAGGCTTACCGTTTTTTCATTTTTCCGAAAAAAATAATCTGAGCTTCATCGCTTATTTATCGCGTAAATAGGGATCAGAACGTGCATTCGGAGTGACGTATGCGAAGAAATAGCGCTTTAGAGGCAACTTACTGGACCTCGCTGAAACAATATATTCATGGGCTATAGGCTTACCGTCTTTTCATTTTTCCGAAAAAACTATTCTGAGCTTAATCGTTTATTTAATGCGTAAAGAGGGATGAGAACATGCGTGCGGAGTGACGTATTCGAAGAACAGGTGCTTTAAGGACGACTTACTGGGCCTCGCAGAAACAATATATTCATGGGCTATAGGCTTACCGTTTTTTCATTTTTCCGAAAAAAAATAATCTGAGCTTAATCGCTTATTTATCGCGTAAATAGGGATCAGAACGTGCATTCGGAGTGACGTATGCGAAGAAATAGCGCTTTAGAGGCAACTTACTGGACCTCGCTGAAACAATATATTCATGGGCTATAGGCTTACCGTATTTTATATTTTTCCGAGAAAATTATTCTGAGCTTAATCGTTTATTTAATGCGTAAAGAGGGATGAGAACATGCGTGCGGACTGACGTATTCGAAGGACAGGCGCTTTAAGGACGACTTACTGGGCCTCGCAGAAACAATATATTCATGGGCTATAGGCTTACCGTTTTTTAATTTTTCCGAAAAAGATAATCTGAGCTTAATCGCTTATTTATCGCGTAAATAGGGATCAGAACGTGCATTCGGAGTGACGTATGCGAAGAAATAGCGCTTTAGAGGCAACTTACTGGACCTCGCTGAAACAATATATTCATGGGCTATAGGCTTACCGTTTTCTTCATTTTTCCGAAAAAAAAATATTCTGAGCTTAATCGTTTATTTATTGCGTAAAGAGGGATGAGAACATGCGTGCGGAGTGACGTATTCGAAGAACAGGCGCTTTAAGGACGACTTACTGGGACTCGTAGAAACAATATATTCATGGGCTATAGGCTTACCGTTTTTTCATTTTTCCGAAAAAAATATTCTGAGCTTAATCGTTTATTTAATGCATAAAGAGGGATGAGAACACGCTTGCGGAGTGACGTACACGGAGAACAGGCGCTTTAGAGACGACTTACTGGACCTCGCTGAAACAATATATTCATGGGCTATAGGCTTACCGTTTTCTTCATTTTTCCGAAAAAAATATTCTGAGCTTAATCGTTTATTTAATGCGTAAAGAGGGATGAGAACATGCTTGCGGAGTGACGTACGCGGAGAACAGGCGCTTTAGAGACGACTTACTGGACCTCGCTGAAACAATATATTCATGGGCTATAGGCTTACCGTTTTCTTCATTTTTCCGAAAAAAAATATTCTGAGCTTAATCGTTCATTTAACGCGTAAAGAGGGATGAGAACATGCTTGCGGAGTGACGTACGCGGAGAACAGGCGCTTTAGAGACGACTTACTGGGCCTCGCTGAAACAATTTATTCATGGGCTATAGGCTTTCCGTTTTCTTCATTTTTCCGAAAAAAATATTCTGAGCTTAATCGTTTATTTAATGCGTAAAGAGGGATGAGAACATGCTTGCGGAGTGACGTACGCGGAGAACAGGCGCTTTAGAGACGACTTACTGGACCTCGCTGAAACAATATATTCATGGGCTATAGGCTTACCGTTTTTTATATTTTTCCGAAAAAAATATTCTGAGCTTAATCGTTTATTTAATGCGTAAAGAGGGATGAGAACGTGCATGCGGAGTGACGTACGCGGAGAACAGGCGCTTTAGAGACGACTTACTGGACCTCGCTGAAACAATATATTCATGGGCTATAGGCTTACCGTTTTTTATATTTTTGCGAGAAAATTATTCTGAGCTTAATCGTTTATTTAATGCGTAAAGAGGGATGAGAACGTGCATGCGGACTGACGTATGCGAAGAACTAGCGTATTAGAGACGACTTACTGGACCTCGCTGAAACAATATATGCATGGGCTATAGGCTAACCGTTTTTATATTTTTCCGAGAAAATTATTCTGAGCTTAATCGTTTATTTAATGCGTAAAGAGGGATGAGAACGTGCATGCGGAGTGACGTATGCGAAGAACTAGCGCTTTAAAGACGACTTACTGGACCTCGCTGAAACAATATATTCATGGGCTATAGGCTTACCGTTTTTCCATTTTTCCGAGAAAATTATTCTGAGCTTAATCGTTTATTTAATGCGTAAAGAGGGATGAGAACGTGCATTCGGAGTGACGTATGCGAAGAAATAGCGCTTTAGAGGCAACTTACTGGACCTCGCTGAAACAATATATTCATGGGCTATAGGCTTACCGTATTTTATATTTTTCCGAGAAAATTATTCTGAGCTTAATCGTTTATTTAATGCGTAAAGAGGGATGAGAACATGCGTGCGGACTGACGTATTCGAAGGACAGGCGCTTTAAGGACGACTTACTGGGCCTCGCAGAAACAATATATTCATGGGCTATAGGCTTACCGTTTCTTCATTTTTCCGAAAAAAATAATCTGAGCTTAATCGCTTATTTATCGCGTAAATAGGGATCAGAACGTGCATTCGGAGTGACGTATGCGAAGAAATAGCGCTTTAGAGGCAACTTACTGGACCTCGCTGAAACAATATATTCATGGGCTATAGGCTTACCGTTTTCTTCATTTTTCCGAAAAAAATATTCTGAGGTTAATCGTTTATTTAATGCGTAAAGAGGGATGAGAACATGCGTGCGGAGTGACGTATTCGAAGAACAGGCGCTTTAAGGACGACTTACTGGGCCTCGCAAAAACAATATATTCATGGGCTATAGGCTTACCGTTTTTTCATTTTTCCGAAAAAAATATTCTGAGCTTAATCGTTTATTTAATGCGTAAAGAGGGATGAGAACATGCTTGCGGAGTGACGTACGCGGAGAACAGGCGCTTTAGAGACGACTTACTGGACCTCGCTGAAACAATATATTCATGGGCTATAGGCTTACCGTTTTCTTCATTTTTCCGAAAAAAATATTCTGAGCTTAATCGTTTATTTAATGCGTAAAGAGGGATGAGAACATGCTTGCGGAGTGACGTACGCGGAGAACAGGCGCTTTAGAGACGACTTACTGGACCTCGCTGAAACAATATATTCATGGGCTATAGGCTTACCGTTTTCTTCATTTTTCCGAAAAAAATATTCTGAGCTTAATCGTTTATTTAATGCGTAAAGAGGGATGAGAACATGCTTGCGGAGTGACGTACGCGGAGAACAGGCGCTTTAGAGACGACTTACTGGACCTCGCTGAAACAATATATTCATGGGCTATAGGCTTACCGTTTTCTTCATTTTTCCGAAAAAAATATTCTGAGCTTAATCGTTTATTTATTGCGTAAAGAGGGATGAGAACATGCGTGCGGAGTGACGTATTCGAAGAACAGGCGCTTTAAGGACGACTTACTGGGACTCGTAGAAACAATATATTCATGGGCTATAGGCTTACCGTTTTTTCATTTTTCCGAAAAAAATATTCTGAGCTTAATCGTTTATTTAATGCATAAAGAGGGATGAGAACACGCTTGCGGAGTGACGTACGCGGAGAACAGGCGCTTTAGAGACGACTTACTGGACCTCGCTGAAACAATATATTCATGGGCTATAGGCTTACCGTTTTCTTCATTTTTCCGAAAAAAATATTCTGAGCTTAATCATTTATTTAATGCGTAAAGAGGGATGAGAACATGCTTGCGGAGTGACGTACGCGGAGAACAGGCGCTTTAGAGACGACTTACTGGACCTCGCTGAAACAATATATTCATGGGCTATAGGCTTACCGTTTTCTTCATTTTTCCGAAAAAAATATTCTGAGCTTAATCGTTCATTTAACGCGTAAAGAGGGATGAGAACATGCTTGCGGAGTGACGTACGAGGAGAACAGGCGCTTTAGAGACGACTTACTGGGCCTCGCTGAAACAATTCATTCATGGGCTATAGGCTTTCCGTTTTCTTCATTTTTCCGAAAAAAATATTCTGAGCTTAATCGTTTATTTAATGCGTAAAGAGGGATGAGAACATGCTTGCGGAGTGACGTACGCGGAGAACAGGCGCTTTAGAGACGACTTACTGGACCTCGCTGAAACAATATATTCATGGGCTATAGGCTTACCGTTTTTTATATTTTTCCGAAAAAAATATTCTGAGCTTAATCGTTTATTTAATGCGTAAAGAGGGATGAGAACGTGCATGCGGAGTGACGTACGCGGAGAACAGGCGCTTTAGAGACGACTTACTGGACCTCGCTGAAACAATATATTCATGGGCTATAGGCTTACCGTTTTTTATATTTTTGCGAGAAAATTATTCTGAGCTTAATCGTTTATTTAATGCGTAAAGAGGGATGAGAACGTGCATGCGGACTGACGTATGCGAAGAACTAGCGTATTAGAGACGACTTACTGGACCTCGCTGAAACAATATATGCATGGGCTAAAGGATAACCGTTTTTATATTTTTCCGAGAAAATTATTCTGAGCTTAATCGTTTATTTAATGCGTAAAGAGGGATGAGAACGTGCATGCGGAGTGACGTATGCGAAGAACTAGCGCTTTAAAGACGACTTACTGGACCTCGCTGAAACAATATATTCATGGGCTATAGGCTAACCGTTTTTATATTTTTCCGAGAAAATTATTCTGAGCTTAATCGTTTATTTAATGCGTAAAGAGGGATGAGAACGTGCATTCGGAGTGACGTATGCGAAGAAATAGCGCTTTAGAGGCAACTTACTGGACCTCGCTGAAACAATATATTCATGGGCTATAGGCTTACCGTATTTTATATTTTTCCGAGAAAATTATTCTGAGCTTAATCGTTTATTTAATGCGTAAAGAGGGATGAGAACATGCGTGCGGACTGACGTATTCGAAGGACAGGCGCTTTAAGGACGACTTACTGGGCCTCGCAGAAACAATATATTCATGGGCTATAGGCTTACCGTTTCTTCATTTTTCCGAAAAAAATATTCTGAGCTTAATCGCTTATTTATCGCGTAAATAGGGATCAGAACGTGCATTCGGAGTGACGTATGCGAAGAAATAGCGCTTTAGAGGCAACTTACTGGACCTCGCTGAAACAATATATTCATGGGCTATAGGCTTACCGTTTTCTTCATTTTTCCGAAAAAAATATTCTGAGGTTAATCGTTTATTTAATGCGTAAAGAGGGATGAGAACATGCGTGCGGAGTGACGTATTCGAAGAACAGGCGCTTTAAGGACGACTTACTGGGCCTCGCAAAAACAATATATTCATGGGCTATAGGCTTACCGTTTTTTCATTTTTCCGAAAAACCTATTCTGAGCTTAATCGTTTATTTAATGCGTAAAGAGGGATGAGAACATGCTTGCGGAGTGACGTACGCGGAGAACAGGCGCTTTAGAGACGACTTACTGGACCTCGCTGAAACAATATATTCTTGGGCTATAGGCTTACCGTTTTCTTCATTTTTCCGAAAAAAATATTCTGAGCTTAATCGTTTATCTAATGCGTAAAGAGGGATGAGAACATGCTTGCGGAGTGACGTACGCGGAGAACAGGCGCTTTAGAGACGACTTACTGGACCTCGCTGAAACAATATATTCATGGGCTATAGGCTTACCGTTTTCTTCATTTTTCCGAAAAAAATATTCTGAGCTTAATCGTTTATTTAATGCGTAAAGAGGGATGAGAACATGCTTGCGGAGTGACGTACGCGGAGAACAGGCGCTTTAGAGACGACTTACTGGACCTCGCTGAAACAATATATTCATGGGCTATAGGCTTACCGTTTTCTTCATTTTTCCGAAAAAAATATTCTGAGCTTAATCGTTCATTTAACGCGTAAAGAGGGATAAGAACATGCTTGCGGAGTGACGTATGCGAAGAACTAGCGCTTTAGAGACGACTTACTGGACCTCGCCGAAACAATATATTCATGGGCTATAGGCTTACCGTTTTTTTATATTTTTCCGAGAAAATTATTCTGAGCTTAATCGTTTATTTAATGCGTAAAGAGGGATGAGAACGTGCATGCGGAGTGACGTATGCGAAGAACTAGCGCTTTAAAGACGACTTACTGGACCTCGCTGAAACAATATATTCATGGGCTATAGGCTTACCGTTTTCTTCATTTTTCCGAAAAAAATATTCTGAGGTTAATCGTTTATTTAATGCGTAAAGAGGGATGAGAACATGCGTGCGGAGTGACGTATTCGAAGAACAGGCGCTTTAAGGACGACTTACTGGGCCTCGCAAAAACAATATATTCATGGGCTATAGGCTTACCGTTTTTTCATTTTTCCGAAAAAAATATTCTGAGCTTAATCGTTTATTTAATGCGTAAAGAGGGATGAGAACATGCTTGCGGAGTGACGTACGCGGAGAACAGGCGCTTTAGAGACGACTTACTGGACCTCGCTGAAACAATATATTCATGGGCTATAGGCTTACCGTTTTCTTCATTTTTCCGAAAAAAATATTCTGAGCTTAATCGTTTATTTAATGCGTAAAGAGGGATGAGAACATGCTTGCGGAGTGACGTACGCGGAGAACAGGCGCTTTAGAGACGACTTACTGGACCTCGCTGAAACAATATATTCATGGGCTATAGGCTTACCGTTTTCTTCATTTTTCCGAAAAAAATATTCTGAGCTTAATCGTTTATTTAATGCGTAAAGAGGGATGAGAACATGCTTGCGGAGTGACGTACGCGGAGAACAGGCGCTTTAGAGACGACTTACTGGACCTCGCTGAAACAATATATTCATGGGCTATAGGCTTACCGTTTTCTTCATTTTTCCGAAAAAAATATTCTGAGCTTAATCGTTTATTTATTGCGTAAAGAGGGATGAGAACATGCGTGCGGAGTGACGTATTCGAAGAACAGGCGCTTTAAGGACGACTTACTGGGACTCGTAGAAACAATATATTCATGGGCTATAGGCTTACCGTTTTTTCATTTTTCCGAAAAAAATATTCTGAGCTTAATCGTTTATTTAATGCATAAAGAGGGATGAGAACACGCTTGCGGAGTGACGTACGCGGAGAACAGGCGCTTTAGAGACGACTTACTGGACCTCGCTGAAACAATATATTCATGGGCTATAGGCTTACCGTTTTCTTCATTTTTCCGAAAAAAATATTCTGAGCTTAATCATTTATTTAATGCGTAAAGAGGGATGAGAACATGCTTGCGGAGTGACGTACGCGGAGAACAGGCGCTTTAGAGACGACTTACTGGACCTCGCTGAAACAATATATTCATGGGCTATAGGCTTACCGTTTTCTTCATTTTTCCGAAAAAAATATTCTGAGCTTAATCGTTCATTTAACGCGTAAAGAGGGATGAGAACATGCTTGCGGAGTGACGTACGAGGAGAACAGGCGCTTTAGAGACGACTTACTGGGCCTCGCTGAAACAATTCATTCATGGGCTATAGGCTTTCCGTTTTCTTCATTTTTCCGAAAAAAATATTCTGAGCTTAATCGTTTATTTAATGCGTAAAGAGGGATGAGAACATGCTTGCGGAGTGACGTACGCGGAGAACAGGCGCTTTAGAGACGACTTACTGGACCTCGCTGAAACAATATATTCATGGGCTATAGGCTTACCGTTTTTTATATTTTTCCGAAAAAAATATTCTGAGCTTAATCGTTTATTTAATGCGTAAAGAGGGATGAGAACGTGCATGCGGAGTGACGTACGCGGAGAACAGGCGCTTTAGAGACGACTTACTGGACCTCGCTGAAACAATATATTCATGGGCTATAGGCTTACCGTTTTTTATATTTTTGCGAGAAAATTATTCTGAGCTTAATCGTTTATTTAATGCGTAAAGAGGGATGAGAACGTGCATGCGGACTGACGTATGCGAAGAACTAGCGTATTAGAGACGACTTACTGGACCTCGCTGAAACAATATATGCATGGGCTAAAGGATAACCGTTTTTATATTTTTCCGAGAAAATTATTCTGAGCTTAATCGTTTATTTAATGCGTAAAGAGGGATGAGAACGTGCATGCGGAGTGACGTATGCGAAGAACTAGCGCTTTAAAGACGACTTACTGGACCTCGCTGAAACAATATATTCATGGGCTATAGGCTAACCGTTTTTATATTTTTCCGAGAAAATTATTCTGAGCTTAATCGTTTATTTAATGCGTAAAGAGGGATGAGAACGTGCATTCGGAGTGACGTATGCGAAGAAATAGCGCTTTAGAGGCAACTTACTGGACCTCGCTGAAACAATATATTCATGGGCTATAGGCTTACCGTATTTTATATTTTTCCGAGAAAATTATTCTGAGCTTAATCGTTTATTTAATGCGTAAAGAGGGATGAGAACATGCGTGCGGACTGACGTATTCGAAGGACAGGCGCTTTAAGGACGACTTACTGGGCCTCGCAGAAACAATATATTCATGGGCTATAGGCTTACCGTTTCTTCATTTTTCCGAAAAAAATATTCTGAGCTTAATCGCTTATTTATCGCGTAAATAGGGATCAGAACGTGCATTCGGAGTGACGTATGCGAAGAAATAGCGCTTTAGAGGCAACTTACTGGACCTCGCTGAAACAATATATTCATGGGCTATAGGCTTACCGTTTTCTTCATTTTTCCGAAAAAAATATTCTGAGGTTAATCGTTTATTTAATGCGTAAAGAGGGATGAGAACATGCGTGCGGAGTGACGTATTCGAAGAACAGGCGCTTTAAGGACGACTTACTGGGCCTCGCAAAAACAATATATTCATGGGCTATAGGCTTACCGTTTTTTCATTTTTCCGAAAAACCTATTCTGAGCTTAATCGTTTATTTAATGCGTAAAGAGGGATGAGAACATGCTTGCGGAGTGACGTACGCGGAGAACAGGCGCTTTAGAGACGACTTACTGGACCTCGCTGAAACAATATATTCTTGGGCTATAGGCTTACCGTTTTCTTCATTTTTCCGAAAAAAATATTCTGAGCTTAATCGTTTATCTAATGCGTAAAGAGGGATGAGAACATGCTTGCGGAGTGACGTACGCGGAGAACAGGCGCTTTAGAGACGACTTACTGGACCTCGCTGAAACAATATATTCATGGGCTATAGGCTTACCGTTTTCTTCATTTTTCCGAAAAAAATATTCTGAGCTTAATCGTTTATTTAATGCGTAAAGAGGGATGAGAACATGCTTGCGGAGTGACGTACGCGGAGAACAGGCGCTTTAGAGACGACTTACTGGACCTCGCTGAAACAATATATTCATGGGCTATAGGCTTACCGTTTTCTTCATTTTTCCGAAAAAAATATTCTGAGCTTAATCGTTCATTTAACGCGTAAAGAGGGATAAGAACATGCTTGCGGAGTGACGTATGCGAAGAACTAGCGCTTTAGAGACGACTTACTGGACCTCGCCGAAACAATATATTCATGGGCTATAGGCTTACCGTTTTTTTATATTTTTCCGAGAAAATTATTCTGAGCTTAATCGTTTATTTAATGCGTAAAGAGGGATGAGAACGTGCATGCGGAGTGACGTATGCGAAGAACTAGCGCTTTAAAGACGACTTACTGGACCTCGCTGAAACAATATATTCATGGGCTATAGGCTTACCGTTTTCTTCATTTTTCCGAAAAAAATATTCTGAGGTTAATCGTTTATTTAATGCGTAAAGAGGGATGAGAACATGCGTGCGGAGTGACGTATTCGAAGAACAGGCGCTTTAAGGACGACTTACTGGGCCTCGCAAAAACAATATATTCATGGGCTATAGGCTTACCGTTTTTTCATTTTTCCGAAAAAAATATTCTGAGCTTAATCGTTTATTTAATGCGTAAAGAGGGATGAGAACATGCTTGCGGAGTGACGTACGCGGAGAACAGGCGCTTTAGAGACGACTTACTGGACCTCGCTGAAACAATATATTCATGGGCTATAGGCTTACCGTTTTCTTCATTTTTCCGAAAAAAATATTCTGAGCTTAATCGTTTATTTAATGCGTAAAGAGGGATGAGAACATGCTTGCGGAGTGACGTACGCGGAGAACAGGCGCTTTAGAGACGACTTACTGGACCTCGCTGAAACAATATATTCATGGGCTATAGGCTTACCGTTTTCTTCATTTTTCCGAAAAAAATATTCTGAGCTTAATCGTTTATTTAATGCGTAAAGAGGGATGAGAACATGCTTGCGGAGTGACGTACGCGGAGAACAGGCGCTTTAGAGACGACTTACTGGACCTCGCTGAAACAATATATTCATGGGCTATAGGCTTACCGTTTTCTTCATTTTTCCGAAAAAAATATTCTGAGCTTAATCGTTCATTTAACGCGTAAAGAGGGATGAGAACATGCTTGCGGAGTGACGTATGCGAAGAACTAGCGCTTTAGAGACGACTTACTGGACCTCGCTGAAACAATATATTCATGGGCTATAGGCTTACCGTTTTTTTATATTTTTCCGAGAAAATTATTCTGAGCTTAATCGTTTATTTAATGCGTAAAGAGGGATGAGAACGTGCATGCGGAGTGACGTATGCGAAGAACTAGCGCTTTAAAGACGACTTACTGGACCTCGCTGAAACAATATATTCATGGGCTATAGGCTTACTGTTTTTTCATTCTTCCGAGAAAATTATTCTGAGCTTAATCGTTTATTTAATGCGTAAAGAGGGATGAGAATATGCATGCGGAGTGACGTATGCGAAGCACTAGCGCTTTAGAGACGACTTACTGGACCTCGCTGAAACAATATATTCATGGGCTAGAGGCTTACAGTTTTTTATATTTTGCCGAGAAAATTATTCTGAGCTTAATCGTTTATTTAATGCGTAAAGAGGGATGAGAAAATGCGTGCGGACTGAAGTATTCGAAGAACAGGCGCTTTATGGACGACTTACTGGGCCTCGTAGAAACAATATATTCATGGGCTATGGGCTTACCGTATTTTATATTTTTCCGAGAAAATTATTCTGAGCTTAATCGTTTATTTAATGCGTAAAGAGGGATGAGAACATGCGTGCGGACTGACGTATTCGAAGAACAGGCGCTTTAAGGACGACTTACTGGGCCTCGTAGAAACAATATATTCATGGGCTATAGGCTTACCGTTTTTTCATTTTTCCGAAAAAAATAATCTGAGCTTCATCGCTTATTTATCGCGCAAATAGGGATCAGAACGTGCATTCGGAGTGACGTATGCGAAGGAATAGCGCTTTAGAGGCAACTTACTGGACCTCGCTGAAACAATATATTCATGGGCTATAGGCTTACCGTCTTTTCATTTTTCCGAAAAAAATATTCTGAGCTTAATCGCTTATTTATCGCGTAAATAGGGATCAGAACGTGCATTCGGAGTGACGTATGCGAAGAAATAGCGCTTAAGAGGCAACTTACTGCACCTCGCTGAAACAATATATTCATGGGCTATAGGCTTACCGTCTTTTCATTTTTCCGAAAAAAATATTCTGAGCTTAATCGTTTATTTAATGCGTAAAGAGGGATAAGAACATGCTTGCGGAGTGACGTACGCGGAGAACAGGCGCTTTAGAGACGACTTACTGGACCTCGCTGAAACAATATATTCATGGGCTATAGGTTTACCGTTTTCTTCATTTTTCCGAAAAAAATATTCTGAGCTTAATCGTTTATTTAATGCGTAAAGAGGGATGAGAACATGCTTGCGGAGTGACGTACGCGGAGAACAGGCGCTTTAGAGACGACTTACTGGACCTCGCTGAAACAATATATTCATGGGCTATAGGCTTACCGTTTTCTTCATCTTTCCGAAAAAAATATTCTGAGCTTAATCGTTTATTTAATGCGTAAAGAGGGATGAGAACATGCTTGCGGAGTGACGTACGCGGAGAACAGGCGCTTTAGAGACGACTTACTGGACCTCGCTGAAACAATATATTCATGGGCTATAGGCTTACCGTTTTCTTCATTTTTCCGAAAAAAATATTCTGAGCTTAATCGTTCATTTAACGCGTAAAGAGGGATGAGAACATGCTTGCGGAGTGACGTACGCGGAGAACAGGCGCTTTAGAGACGACTTACTGGGCCTCGCTGAAACAATTTATTCATGGGCTATAGGCTTACCGTTTTCTTCATTTTTCCGAAAAAAATATTCTGAGCTTAATCGTTTATTTAATGCGTAAAGAGGGATGAGAACGTGCATGCGGAGTGACGTATGCGAAGAACTAGCGTATTAGAGACGACTTACTGGACCTCGCTGAATCAATATATTCATGGGCTATAGGCTTACCGTTTTCTTCATTTTTCCGAAAAAAATATTCTGAGCTTAATCGTTTATTTAATGCGTAAAGAGGGATGAGAACATGCTTGCGGAGTGACGTACGCGGAGAACAGGCGCTTTAGAGACGACTTACTGGACCTCGCTGAAACAATATATTCATGGGCTATAGGCTTACCATTTTTTATATTTTTCCGAGAAGATTATTCTGAGCTTAATCGTTTATTTAATGCGTAAAGAGGGATGAGAACATGCTTGCGGAGTGACGTACGCGGAGAACAGGCGCTTTAGAGACGACTTACTGGACCTCGCTGAAACAATATATTCATGGGCTATAGGCTTACCGTTTTTTATATTTTTGCGAGAAAATTATTCTGAGCTTAATCGTTTATTTGATGCGTAAAGAGGGATGAGAACGTGCATGCGGAGTGACGTATGCGAAGAACTAGCGTATTAGAGACGACTTACTGGACCTCGCTGAAACAATATATTCATGGGCTATAGGCTAACCGTTTTTATATTTTTCCGAGAAAATTATTCTGAGCTTAATCGTTTATTTAATGCGTAAAGAGGGATGAGAACGTGCATGCGGAGTGACGTATGCGAAGAACTAGCGCTTTAAAGACGACTTACTGGACCTCGCTGAAACAATATATTCATGGGCTATAGGCTTACCGTTTTTCCATTTTTCCGAGAAAATTATTCTGAGCTTAATCGTTTATTTAATGCGTAAAGAGGGATGAGAACGTGCATGCGGAGTGACGTATGCGAAGAACTAGCGCTTTAGAGACGACTTACTGGACCTCGCTGAAACAATATATTCATGGGCTATAGGCTTACCGTTTTTTTTATATTTTTCCGAGAAAATTATTCTGAGCTTAATCGTTTATTTAATGCGTAAAGAGGGATGAGAACGTGCATGCGGAGTGACGTATGCGAAGAACTAGCGCTTTAAAGGCGACTTACTGGACCTCGTTGAAACAATATATTCATGGGCTATAGGCTTACCGTTTTTTCATTCTTCCGAGAAAATTATTCTGAGCTTAATCGTTTATTTAATGCGTAAAGAGGGATGAGAATATGCATGCGGAGTGACGTATGCGAAGAAATAGCGCTTTAGAGGCAACTTACTGGACCTCGCTGAAACAATATATTCATGGGCTATAGGCTTACCGTCTTTTCATTTTTCCGAAAAAAATATTCTGAGCTTAATCGTTTATTTAATGCGTAAAGAGGGTTGAGAACATGCGTGCGGAGTGACGTATTCGAAGAACAGGCGCTTTAAGGACGACTTACTGGGCCTCGCAGAAACAATATATTCATGGGCTATAGGCTTACCGTTTTTTCATTTTTCCGAAAAAAAATATTCTGAGCTTAATCGCTTATTTATCGCGTAAATAGGGATCAGAACGTGCATTCGGAGTGACGTATGCGAAGAAATAGCGCTTTAGAGGCAACTTACTGGACCTCGCTGAAACAATATATTCATGGGCTATAGGCTTACCGTATTTTATATTTTTCCGAGAAAATTATTCTGAGCTTAATCGTTTATTTAATGCGTAAAGAGGGATGAGAACATGCGTGCGGACTGACGTATTCGAAGGACAGGCGCTTTAAGGACGACTTACTGGGCCTCGCAGAAACAATATATTCATGGGCTATAGGCTTACCGTTTTTTCATTTTTCCCAAAAAAATAATCTGAGCTTAATCGCTTATTTATCGCGTAAATAGGGATCAGAACGTGCATTCGGAGTGACGTATGCGAAGAAATAGCGCTTTAGAGGCAACTTACTGGACCTCGCTGAAACAATATATTCATGGGCTCTAGGCTTACCGTTTTCTTCATTTTTCCGAAAAAAATATTCTGAGGTTAATCGTTTATTTAATGCGTAAAGAGGGATGAGAACATGCGTGCGGAGTGACGTATTCGAAGAACAGGCGCTTTAAGGACGACTTACTGGGCCTCGCAGAAACAATATATTCATGGGGTATAGGCTTACCGTTTTTTCATTTTTCCAAAAAAAAAATAATCTGAGCTTAATCGTTTATTTAATGCGTAAAGAGGGATGAGAACATGCTTGCCGAGTGACGTACGCGGAGAACAGGCGCTTTAGAGACGACTTACTGGGCCTCGCTGAAACAATTTATTCATGGGCTATAGGCTTACCGTTTACTTCATTTTTCCGAAAAAAATATTCTGAGCTTAATCGTTTATTTAATGCGTAAAGAGGGATGAGAACATGCTTCCGGAGTGACGTACGCGGAGAACAGGCGCTTTAGAGACGACTTACTGGACCTCGCTGAAACAATATATTCATGGGCTATAGGCTTACCGTTTTCTTCATTTTTCCGAAAAAAATATTCTGAGCTTAATCGTTCATTTAACGCGTAAAGAGGGATGAGAACATGCTTGCGGAGTGACGTACGCGGAGAACAGGCGCTTTAGAGACGACTTACTGGGCCTCGCTGAAACAATTTATTCATGGGCTATAGGCTTACCGTTTTCTTCATTTTTCCGAAAAAAATATTCTGAGCTTAATCGTTTATTTAATGCGTAAAGAGGGATGAGAACGTGCATGCGGAGTGACGTATGCGAAGAACTAGCGCTTTAAAGACGACTTACTGGACCTCGCTGAAACAATATATTCATGGGCTATAGGCTTACCGTTTTTCCATTTTTCCGAGAAAATTATTCTGAGCTTAATCGTTTATTTAATGCGTAAAGAGGGATGAGAACGTGCATGCGGAGTGACGTATGCGAAGAAGTAGCGCTTTAGAGACGACTTACTGGACCTCGCCGAAACAATATATTCATGGGCTATAGGCTTACCGTTTTTTATATTTTTCCGAGAAAATTATTCTGAGCTTAATCGTTTATTTAATGCATAAAGAGGGATGAGAACGTGCATGCGGAGTGACATATGCGAAGAACTAGCGCTTTAAAGACGACTTACTGGACCTCGCTGAAACAATATATTCATGGGCTATAGGCTTAACGTTTTTTCATTTTTCCGAGAAAATTATTCTGAGCTTAATCGTTTATTTAATGCGTAAAGATGGATGAGAACATGCATGCGGAGTGACGTATGCGAAGAACAAGCGCTTTAGAGACGACTTACTGGACCTCGCTGAAACAATATATTCATGGGCTATAGGCTTACAGTTTTTTATATTTTTCCGAGAAAATTATTCTGAGCTTAATCGTTTATTTAATGCGTAAAGAGGGATGAAAACGTGCATGCGGAGTGACGTATGCGAAGAACTAGCGCTTTAAAGACGACTTACTGGACCTCGCTGAAACAATATATTCATGGGCTATAGGCTTACCGTTTTTTCATTTTTCCGAAAAAAATAATCGGAGCTTCATCGCTTATTTATCGCGTAAATAGGGATGAGAACATGCGTGCGGAGTGATGTATGCGAAGAAATAGAGCTTTAGAGACGACTTATTGGAACTCGCTGATAGAATATATTCATGGGCTATAGGCTTACCGATTTTTACATTTTTCCGAGAAAATTATTCTGAGCTTAATCGTTTATTTAATGCGTAAAGAGGGATGAGAACGTGCATGCGGAGTGACGTATGCGAAGAACAAGCGCTTTAGAGACAACTTACTGGACCTCGCTGAAACAATAAATTCATGGGCTATAGGCTCACCGTTTTTTCATTTTTCTGAAAAAATATTCTGAGCTTAATCGTTTATTTAATGAGTAAAGAGGGATGAGAACATGCATGCGGAGTGACGTATGCGAAGAAATAGAGCTTTAGAGACGACTTATTGGAACTCCCAGAAACAATATATTCATGGGCTATAGGCTTACCGTTTTTTCATTTTTCCGAAAAAAATATTCTGAGCTTAATCGCTTTTTTTAATGCGTAAAGAGGGATGAGAAAATGCATGCGGAGTGACGTATGCGAAGAAATAGAGCTTTAGAGACTACTTACTGGACCTTGCTGAAACAATATATTCATGGGCTATAGGCTCACCGTTTTTTCATTTTTCCGAAAAAAATATTCTGAGCTTAATCGTTTATTAATGCGTAAAGAGGGATGAGAACATGCATGCGGAGTGACGTATGCGAAGAAATAGAGCTTTAGAGACAACTTACTGGACCTCGCTGAAACAATATATTCATGGGCTATAGGCTCACCGTTTTTTCATTTTTCCGAAAAAAATATTCTGAGCTTAATCGCTTATTTAACGCGTAAAGAGGGATGAGAACATGCATGCGGAGTGACGTATGCGACGAAATAGAGCTTTAGAGACAACTTACTGGACCTCGCTGAAACAATATATTCATGGGCTATAGGCTCCCCGTTTTTTCATTTTTCCGAAAAAAATATTCTGAGCTTAATCGTTTATTTAATGCGTAAAGAGGGATGAGAACATGCATGCGGAGTGACGTATGCGAAGAAATAGAGCTTGAGAGACGACTTATTGGAACTCCCAGAAACAATATATTCATGGGCTATAGGCTTACCGTTTTTTCATTTTTCCGAAAAAAATATTCTGAGCTTAATCGCTTTTTTAATGCGTAAAGACGGATGAGAAAATGCATGCGGAGTGACGTATGCGAAGAAATAAAGCTTTAGAGACTACTTACTGGACCTTGCTGAAACAATATATTCATGGGCTATAGGCTCACCGTTTTTTCATTTTTCCGAAAAAAATATTCTGAGCTTAATCGTTTATTAATGCGTAAAGAGGGATGAGAACATGCATGCGGAGTGACGTATGCGAAGAAATAGAGCTTTAGAGACAACTTACTGGACCTCGCTGAAACAATATATTCATGGGCTATAGGCTCACCGTTTTTTCATTTTTCCGAAAAAAATATTCTGAGCTTAATCGCTTATTTAACGCGTAAAGAGGGATGAGAACATGCATGCGGAGTGACGTATGCGACGAAATAGAGCTTTAGAGACGACTTACTGGACCTCGCTGAAACAATATATTCATGGGCTATAGGCTCACCGTTTTTCATTTTTCAAAAAAAAATATTCTGAGCTTAATCGCTTATTTAATGCGTAAAGAGGGAAGAGAACATGCATGCGGAGTGACGTATTCGAAGAACAGGCGCTTTAAGGACGACTTACTGGGCCTCGCAGAAACAATATATTCATGGGCTATAGGCTTGCCGTTTTTTCATTTTTCCAAAAAAAATAATCTGAGCTTAATCGTTTATTTAATGCGTAAAGAGGGATGAGAACATGCTTGCGGAGTGACGTACGCGGAGAACAGGCGCTTTAGAGACGACTTACTGGGCCTCGCTGAAACAATTTATTCATGGGCTATAGGCTTACCGTTTTCTTCATTTTTCCGAAAAAAATATTCTGAGCTTAATCGTTTATTTAATGCGTAAAGAGGGATGAGAACATGCTTCCGGAGTGACGTACGCGGAGAACAGGCGCTTTAGAGACGACTTACTGGACCTCGCTGAAACAATATATTCATGGGCTATAGGCTTACCGTTTTCTTCATTTTTCCGAAAAAAATATTCTGAGCTTAATCGTTCATTTAACGCGTAAAGAGGGATGAGAACATGCTTGCGGAGTGACGTACGCGGAGAACAGGCGCTTTAGAGACGACTTACTGGGACTCGCTGAAACAATTTATTCATGGGCTATAGGCTTACCGTTTTCTTCATTTTTCCGAAAAAAATATTCTGAGCTTAATCGTTTATTTAATGCGTAATGAGGGATGAGAACGTGCATGCGGAGTGACGTATGCGAAGAACTAGCGCTTTAAAGACGACTTACTGGACCTCGCTGAAACAATATATCCATGGGCTATAGGCTTACCGTTTTTCCATTTTTCCGAGAAAATTATTCTGAGCTTAATCGTTTATTTAATGCGTAAAGAGGGATGAGAACGTGCATGCGGAGTGACGTATGCGAAGAACTAGCGCTTTAGAGACGACTTACTGGACCTCGCCGAAACAATATATTCATGGGCTATAGGCTTACCGTTTTTTATATTTTTCCGAGAAAATTATTCTGAGCTTAATCGTTTATTTAATGCATAAAGAGGGATGAGAACGTGCATGCGGAGTGACATATGCGAAGAACTAGCGCTTTAAAGACGACTTACTGGACCTCGCTGAAACAATATATTCATGGGCTATAGGCTTACCGTATTTTCATTTTTCCGAGAAAATTATTCTGAGCTTAATCGTTTATTTAATGCGTAAAGAGGGATGAGAACATGCATGCGGAGTGACGTATGCGAAGAACTAGCGCTTTATAGACGACTTACTGGACCTCGCTGAAACAATATATTCATGGGCTATAGGCTTACAGTTTTTTATATTTTTCCGAGAAAATTATTCTGAGCTTAATCGTTTATTTAATGCGTAAAGAGGGATGAAAACGTGCATGCGGAGTGACGTATGCGAAGAACTAGCGCTTTAAAGACGACTTACTGGACCTCGCTGAAACAATATATTCATGGGCTATAGGCTTACCGTTTTTTCATTTTTCCGAAAAAAATAATCGGAGCTTCATCGCTTATTTATCGCGTATATAGGGATGAGAACATGCGTGCGGAGTGATGTATGCGAAGAAATAGAGCTTTAGAGACGACTTATTGGAACTCGCTGATAGAATATATTCATGGGCTATAGGCTTACCGATTTTTATATTTTTCCGAGAAAATTATTCTGAGCTTAATCGTTTATTTAATGCGTAAAGAGGGATGAGAACGTGCATGCGGAGTGACGTATGCGAAGAACTAGCGCTTTAAAGACGACTTACTGGACCTCGCTGAAACAATATATTCATGGGCTATAGGCTTACGGTTTTTTCATTTTACCGAGAAAAATAATCTGAGCTTAATCGTTTATTTAATGCGTAAAGAGGGATGAGAACATGCATGCGGAGTGACGTATGCGAATAACAAGCGCTTTAGAGACAACTTACTGGACCTCGCTGAAACAATAAATTCATGGGCTATAGGCTCACCGTTTTTTCATTTTTCTGAAAAAATATTCTGAGCTTAATCGTTTATTTAATGCGTAAAGAGGGATGAGAACATGCATGCGGAGTGACGTATGCGAAGAAATAGAGCTTTAGAGACGACTTATTGGAACTCCCAGAAACAATATATTCATGGGCTATAGGCTTACCATTTTTTCATTTTTCCGAAAAAAATATTCTGAGCTTAATCGCTTATTTAATGCGTAAAGAGGGATGAGAAAATGCATGCGGAGTGACGTATGCGAAGAAATAGAGCTTTAGAGACTACTTACTGGACCTTGCTGAAACAATATATTCATGGGCTATAGGCTTACCGTTTTTCCATTTTTCCGAGAAAATTATTCTGAGCTTAATCGTTTATTTAATGCGTAAAGAGGGATGAGAACGTGCATGCGGAGTGACGTATGCGAAGAACTAGCGCTTTAGAGACGACTTACTGGACCTCGCCGAAACAATATATTCATGGGCTATAAGCTTACCGTTTTTTATATTTTTCCGAGAAAATTATTCTGAGCTTAATCGTTTATTTAATGCATAAAGAGGGATGAGAACGTGCATGCGGAGTGACATATGCGAAGAACTAGCGCTTTAAAGACGACTTACTGGACCTCGCTGAAACAATATATTCATGGGCTATAGGCTTACCGTTTTTTCATTTTTCCGAGAAAATTATTCTGAGCTTAATCGTTTATTTAATGCGTAAAGAGGGATGAGAACATGCATGCGGAGTGACGTATGCGAAGACCTAGCGCTTTAGAGACGACTTACTGGACCTCGCAAAAACAATATATTCATGGGCTATAGGCTTACAGTTTTTTATATTTTTCCGAGAAAATTATTCTGAGCTTAATCGTTTATTTAATGCGTAAAGAGGGATGAAAACGTGCATGCGGAGTGACGTATGCGAAGATATAGCGCTTTAAAGACGACTTACTGGACCTCACTGAAACAATATATTCATCGGCAATAGCCTTACCGTTTTTTCATTTTTCCGAAAGAAATAATCGGAGCTTCATCGCTTATTGATCGCGTAAATAGGGATGAGAACATGCGTGCGGAGTGATGTATGCGAAGAAATAGAGCTTTAGAGACGACTTATTGGAACTCGCTGATAGAATATATTCATGGGCTATAGGCTTACCGATTTTTATATTTTTCCGAAAAAAATATTCTGAGCTTAATCGTTTATTTAATGCGTAAAGAGGGATGAGAACATGCATGCGGAGTGACGTATGCGAAGAAATAGAGCTTTAGAGACGACTTACTGGACCTCGCTGAAACAATATATTCATGGGCTATAGGCTCACCGTTTTTCATTTTTCCAAAAAAAATATTCTGAGCTTAATCGCTTATTTAATGCGTAAAGAGGGAAGAGAACATGCATGCGGAGTGACGTATTCGAAGAACAGGCGCTTTAAGGACGACTTGCTGGGCCTCGCAGAAACAATATATTCATGGGCTATAGGCTTACCGTTTTTTCATTTTTCAAAAAAAAATAATCTGAGCTTAATCGTTTATTTAATGCGTAAAGAGGGATGAGAACATGCTTGCGGAGTGACGTACGCGGAGAACAGGCGCTTTAGAGACGACTTACTGGGCCTCGCTGAAACAATTTATTCATGGGCTATAGGCTTACCGTTTTCTTCATTTTTCCGAAAAAAATATTCTGAGCTTAATCGTTTATTTAATGCGTAAAGAGGGATGAGAACATGCTTCCGGAGTGACGTACGCGGAGAACAGGCGCTTTAAAGACGACTTACTGGACCTCGCTGAAACAATATATTCATGGGCTATAGGCTTACCGTTTTTCCATTTTTCCGAGAAAATTATTCTGAGCTTAATCGTTTATTTAATGCGTAAAGAGGGATGAGAACGTGCATGCGGAGTGACGTATGCGAAGAACTAGCGCTTTAGAGACGACTTACTGGACCTCGCCGAAACAATATATTCATGGGCTATAGGCTTACCGTTTTTTATATTTTTCCGAGAAAATTATTCTGAGCTTAATCGTTTATTTAATGCATAAAGAGGGATGAGAACGTGCATGCGGAGTGACATATGCGAAGAACTAGCGCTTTAAAGACGACTTACTGGACCTCGCTGAAACAATATATTCATGGGCTATAGGCTTACCGTATTTTCATTTTTCCGAGAAAATTATTCTGAGCTTAATCGTTTATTTAATGCGTAAAGAGGGATGAGAACATGCATGCGGAGTGACGTATGCGAAGAACTAGCGCTTTAGAGACGACTTACTGGACCTCGCTGAAACAATATATTCATGGGCTATAGGCTTACAGTTTTTTATATTTTTCCGAGAAAATTATTCTGAGCTTAATCGTTTATTTAATGCGTAAAGAGGGATGAAAACGTGCATGCGGAGTGACGTATGCGAAGAACTAGCGCTTTAAAGACGACTTACTGGACCTCGCTGAAACAATATATTCATGGGCTATAGGCTTACCGTTTTTTCATTTTTCCGAAAAAAATAATCGGAGCTTCATCGCTTATTTATCGCGTAAATAGGGATGAGAACATGCGTGCGGAGTGATGTATGCGAAGAAATAGAGCTTTAGAGACGACTTATTGGAACTCGCTGATAGAATATATTCATGGGCTATAGGCTTACCGATTTTTATATTTTTCCGAGAAAATTATTCTGAGCTTAATCGTTTATTTAATGCGTAAAGAGGGATGAGAACGTGCATGCGGAGTGACGTATGCGAAGAACTAGCGCTTTAAAGACGACTTACTGGACCTCGCTGAAACAATATGTTCATGGGCTATAGCCTTACGGTTTTTTCATTTTACCGAGAAAAATAATCTGAGCTTAATCGTTTATTTAATGCGTAAAGAGGGATGAGAACATGCATGCGGAGTGACGTATGCGAATAACAAGCGCTTTAGAGACAACTTACTGGACCTCGCTGAAACAATAAATTCACGGGCTATAGGCTCACCGTTTTTTCATTTTTCTGAAAAAATATTCTGAGCTTAATTGTTTATTTAATGCGTAAAGAGGGATGAGAACATGCATGCGGAGTGACGTATGCGAAGAAATAGAGCTTTAGAGACGACTTATTGGAACTCCCAGAAACAATATATTCATGGGCTATAGGCTTACCGTTTTTTCATTTTTCCGAAAAAATATTCTGAGCTTAATCGCTTATTTAATGCGTAAAGAGGGATGAGAAAATGCATGCGGAGTGACGTATGCGAAGAAATAGAGCTTTAGAGACTACTTACTGGACCTTGCTGAAACAATATATTCATGGGCTATAGGCTCACCGTTTTTTCATTTTTCCGAAAAAAATATTCTGAGCTTAATCGTTTATTAATGCGTAAAGAGGGATGAGAACATGCATGCGGAGTGACGTATGCGAAGAAATAGAGCTTTAGAGACAACTTACTGGACCTCGCTGAAACAATATATTCATGGGCTATAGGCTCACCGTTTTTTCATTTTTCCGAAAAAAATATTCTGAGCTTAATCGCTTATTTAATGCGTAAAGAGGGATGAGAACATGCATGCGGAGTGACTTATGCGACGAAATAGAGCTTTAGAGACAACTTACTGGACCTCGCTGAAACAATATATTCATGGGCTATAGGCTCACCGTTTTTTCATTTTTCCGAAAAAAAATATTCTGAGCTTAATCGTTTATTTAATGCGTAAACAGGGATGAGAACATGCATGCGGAGTGACGTATGCGAAGAAATAGAGCTTTAGAGACGACTTATTGGAACTCCCAGAAACAATATATTCATGGGCTATAGGCTTACGGTTTTTTCATTTTTCCGAAAAAAATATTCTGAGCTTAATCGTTTATTTAACGCGTAAATAGGGATGAGAACGTGCGTGCGGAGTGACGTATGCGAAGAACAAGCGCTTTAGAGACGACTTACTGGGCCTCGCAGAAACAATATATTCATAGGCTATAGGCTTACCGTTTTTTCATTTTTCCGAAAAATATATTCTGAGCTTAATCGTTTATTTAATGCGTAAAGAGGGATGAGAACATGCATGCGGAGTGACGTATGCGAAGAAATAGAGCTTTAGAGACGACATATTGGAACTCCCAGAAACAATATATTCATGGGCTATAGGCTTACCGTTTTTTCATTTTTCCGAAAAAAATATTCTGAGCTTAATCGTTTATTTAACGTGTAAAGAGGGATGAGAACATGCATGCGGAGTGACGTATGCGAATAACAAGCGCTTTAGAGACAACTTACTGGACCTCGCTGAAACAATAAATTCACGGGCTATAGGCTCACCGTTTTTTCATTTTTCTGAAAAAATATTCTGAGCTTAATCGCTTATTTAATGCGTAAAGAGGGATGAGAAAATGCATGCGGAGTGACGTATGCGAAGAAATAGAGCTTTAGAGACTACTTACTGGACCTTGCTGAAACAATATATTCATGGGCTATAGGCTCACCGTTTTTTCATTTTTCCGAAAAAAATATTCTGAGCTTAATCGTTTATTAATGCGTAAAGAGGGATGAGAACATGCATGCGGAGTGACGTATGCGAAGAAATAGAG
This sequence comes from Dermacentor variabilis, assembly GCF_050947875.1. Lineage (NCBI taxonomy): Eukaryota > Metazoa > Arthropoda > Arachnida > Ixodida > Ixodidae > Dermacentor > Dermacentor variabilis. Next base: position 82,481,479 of record NC_134572.1, read on the forward strand.
CTTTAGAGACAACGTACTGGACCTCGCTGAAACAATATATTCATGGGCTATAGGCTTACCGTTTTTTCATTTTTCCGAAAAAAATATTCTGAGCTTAAGCGCTTATTTAATGCGTAAAGAGGGATGAGAACAGGCATGTGGAGTGACGTATGCGAAGAAATAGAGCTTTAGAGACAACTTACTGGACCTCGCTGAAACAATATATTCATGGGCTATAGGCTTACCGTTTTTTCATTTTTCCGAAAAAAATATTCTGAGCTTAATCGCTTATTTAATGCGTAAAGAGGGATGAGAACATGCATGTGGAGTGACGTATGCGAAGAAATAGAGCTTTAGAGACAACTTACTGGACCTCGCTGAAACAATATATTCATGGGCTATAGGCTCACCGTCTTTTCATTTTTCCGAAAAAAATATTCTGAGCTTAATCGTTTATTTAATGCGTAAACAGGGATGAGAACATGCATGCGGAGTGACGTATGCGAAGAAATAGAGCTTTAGAGACGACTTATTGGAACTCCCAGAAACAATATATTCATGGGCTATAGGCTTACGGTTTTTTCATTTTTCCGAAAAAAATATTCTGAGCTTAATCGTTTATTTAACGCGTAAATAGGGATGAGAACGTGCGTGCGGAGTGACGTATGCGAAGAACAAGCGCTTTAGAGACGACTTACTGGGCCTCGCAGAAACAATATATTCATAGGCTATAGGCTTACCGTTTTTTCATTTTTCCGAAAAATATATTCTGAGCTTAATCGTTTATTTAATGCGTAAAGAGGGATGAGAACATGCATGCGGAGTGACGTATGCGAAGAAATAGAGCTTTAGAGACGACATATTGGAACTCCCAGAAACAATATATTCATGGGCTATAGGCTCACCGTTTTTTCATTTTTCCGAAAAAAATATTCTGAGCTTAATCGCTTATTTAATGCGTAAAGAGGGATGAGAACATGCATGCGGAGTGACTTATGCGACGAAATAGAGCTTTAGAGACAACTTACTGGACCTCGCTGAAACAATATATTCATGGGCTATAGGCTCACCGTTTTTTCATTTTTCCGAAAAAAAATATTCTGAGCTTAATCGTTTATTTAATGCGTAAACAGGGATGAGAACATGCATGCGGAGTGACGTATGCGAAGAAATAGAGCTTTAGAGACGACTTATTGGAACTCCCAGAAACAATATATTCATGGGCTATAGGCTTACGGTTTTTTCATTTTTCCGAAAAAAATATTCTGAGCTTAATCGTTTATTTAACGCGTAAATAGGGATGAGAACGTGCGTGCGGAGTGACGTATGCGAAGAACAAGCGCTTTAGAGACGACTTACTGGGCCTCGCAGAAACAATATATTCATAGGCTATAGGCTTACCGTTTTTTCATTTTTCCGAAAAATATATTCTGAGCTTAATCGTTTATTTAATGCGTAAAGAGGGATGAGAACATGCATGCGGAGTGACGTATGCGAAGAAATAGAGCTTTAGAGACGACATATTGGAACTCCCAGAAACAATATATTCATGGGCTATAGGCTTACCGTTTTTTCATTTTTCCGAAAAAAATATTCTGAGCTTAATCGTTTATTTAACGTGTAAAGAGGGATGAGAACATGCATGCGGAGTGACGTATGCGAATAACAAGCGCTTTAGAGACAACTTACTGGACCTCGCTGAAACAATAAATTCACGGGCTATAGGCTCACCGTTTTTTCATTTTTCTGAAAAAATATTCTGAGCTTAATCGCTTATTTAATGCGTAAAGAGGGATGAGAAAATGCATGCGGAGTGACGTATGCGAAGAAATAGAGCTTTAGAGACTACTTTCTGGACCTTGCTGAAACAATATATTCATGGGCTATAGGCTCACCGTTTTTTCATTTTTCCGAAAAAAATATTCTGAGCTTAATCGTTTATTAATGCGTAAAGAGGGATGAGAACATGCATGCGGAGTGACGTATGCGAAGAAATAGAGCTTTAGAGACAACGTACTGGACCTCGCTGAAACAATATATTCATGGGCTATAGGCTTACCGTTTTTTCATTTTTCCGAAAAAAATATTCTGAGCTTAAGCGCTTATTTAATGCGTAAAGAGGGATGAGAACAGGCATGTGGAGTGACGTATGCGAAGAAATAGAGCTTTAGAGACAACTTACTGGACCTCGCTGAAACAATATATTCATGGGCTATAGGCTTACCGTTTTTTCATTTTTCCGAAAAAAATATTCTGAGCTTAATCGCTTATTTAATGCGTAAAGAGGGATGAGAACATGCATGTGGAGTGACGTATGCGAAGAAATAGAGCTTTAGAGACAACTTACTGGACCTCGCTGAAACAATATATTCATGGGCTATAGGCTCACCGTCTTTTCATTTTTCCGAAAAAAATATTCTGAGCTTAATCGTTTATTTAATGCGTAAACAGGGATGAGAACATGCATGCGGAGTGACGTATGCGAAGAAATAGAGCTTTAGAGACGACTTATTGGAACTCCCAGAAACAATATATTCATGGGCTATAGGCTTACGGTTTTTTCATTTTTCCGAAAAAAATATTCTGAGCTTAATCGTTTATTTAACGCGTAAATAGGGATGAGAACGTGCGTGCGGAGTGACGTATGCGAAGAACAAGCGCTTTAGAGACGACTTACTGGGCCTCGCAGAAACAATATATTCATAGGCTATAGGCTTACCGTTTTTTCATTTTTCCGAAAAATATATTCTGAGCTTAATCGTTTATTTAATGCGTAAAGAGGGATGAGAACATGCATGCGGAGTGACGTATGCGAAGAAATAGAGCTTTAGAGACGACATATTGGAACTCCCAGAAACAATATATTCATGGGCTATAGGCTTACCGTTTTTTCATTTTTCCGAAAAAAATATTCTGAGCTTAATCGTTTATTTAACGTGTAAATAGGTATGCGAACGTGCGTGCGGAGTGACGTATGCGAAGAAATAGAGCTTTAGAGGCAACTTACTGGACCTCGCTGAAACAATATATTCATGGGCTATAGGCTTACCGTATTTTATATTTTTCCGAGAAAATTATTCTGAGCTTAATCGTTTATTTAATGCGTAAAGAGGGATGAGAACATGCGTGCGGACTGACGTATTCGAAGGACAGGCGCTTTAAGGACGACTTACTGGGCCTCGCAGAAACAATATATTCATGGGCTATAGGCTTACCGTTTTTTCATTTTTCCGAAAAAAATAATCTGAGCTTAATCGCTTATTTATCGCGTAAATAGGGATCAGAACGTGCATTCGGAGTGACGTATGCGAAGAAATAGCGCTTTAGAGGCAACTTACTGGACCTCGCTGAAACAATATATTCATGGGCTATAGGCTTACCGTTTTCTTCATTTTTCCGAAAAAAATATTCTGAGGTTAATCTTTTATTTAATGCGTAAAGAGGGATGAGAACATGCGTGCGGAGTGACGTATTCGAAGAACAGGCGCTTTAAGGACGACTTACTGGGCCTCGCAGAAACAATATATTCATGGGCTATAGGCTTACCGTTTTTTCATTTTTCCAAAAAAAATAATCTGAGCTTAATCGTTTATTTAATGCGTAAAGAGGGATGAGAACCTGCTTGCGGAGTGACGTACGCGGAGAACAGGCGCTTTAGAGACGACTTACTGGGCCTCGCTGAAACAATTTATTCATGGGCTATAGGCTTACCGTTTTCTTCATTTTTCCGAAAAAAATATTCTGAGCTTAATCGTTTATTTAATGCGTAAAGAGGGATGAGAACATGCTTCCGGAGTGACGTACGCGGAGAACAGGCGCTTTAGAGACGACTTACTGGACCTCGCTGAAACAATATATTCATGGGCTATAGGCTTACCGTTTTCTTCATTTTTCCGAAAAAAATATTCTGAGCTTAATCGTTCATTTAACGCGTAAAGAGGGATGAGAACATGCTTGCGGAGTGACGTACGCGGAGAACAGGCGCTTTAGAGACGACTTACTGGGCCTCGCTGAAACAATTTATTCATGGGCTATAGGCTTACCGTTTTCTTCATTTTTCCGAAAAAAATATTCTGAGCTTAATCGTTTATTTAATGCGTAAAGAGGGATGAGAACGTGCATGCGGAGTGACGTATGCGAAGAACTAGCGCTTTAAAGACGACTTACTGGACCTCGCTGAAACAATATATTCATGGGCTATAGGCTTACCGTTTTTCCATTTTTCCGAGAAAATTATTCTGAGCTTAATCGTTTATTTAATGCGTAAAGAGGGATGAGAACGTGCATGCGGAGTGACGTATGCGAAGAACTAGCGCTTTAGAGACGACTTACTGGACCTCGCCGAAACAAAATATTCATGGGCTATAGGCTTACCGTTTTCTTCATTTTGCCGAAAAAAATATTCTGAGCTTAATCGTTTATTTAATGCGTAAAGAGGGATGAGAACATGCTTCCGGAGTGACGTACGCGGAGAACAGGCGCTTACCGTTTTTTATATTTTTCCGAGAAAATTATTCTGAGCTTAATCATTTATTTAATGCATAAAGAGGGATGAGAACGTGCATGCGGAGTGACATATGCGAAGAACTAGCGCTTTAAAGACGACTTACTGGACCTCGCTGAAACAATATATTCATGGGCTATAGGCTTACCGTTTTTTCATTTTTCCGAGAAAATTATTCTGAGCTTAATCGTTTATTTAATGCGTAAAGAGGGATGAGAACATGCATGCGGAGTGACGTATGCGAAGAACTAGCGCTTTAGAGACGACTTACTGGACCTCGCTGAAACAATATATTCATGGGCTATAGGCTTACAGTTTTTTATATTTTTCCGAGAAAATTATTCTGAGCTTAATCGTTTATTTAATGCGTAAAGAGGGATGAAAACGTGCATGCGGAGTGACGTATGCGAAGAACTAGCGCTTTAAAGACGACTTACTGGACCTCGCTGAAACAATATATTCATTGGCTATAGGCTTACCGTTTTTTCATTTTTCCGAAAAAAATAATCGGAGCTTCATCGCTTATTTATCGCGTAAATAGGGATGAGAACATGCGTGCGGAGTGATGTATGCGAAGAAATAGAGCTTTAGAGACGACTTATTGGAACTCGCTGATAGAATATATTCATGGGCTATAGGCTTACCGATTTTTATATTTTTCCGAGAAAATTATTCTGAGCTTAATCGTTTATTTAATGCGTAAAGAGGGATGAGAACGTGCATGCGGAGTGACGTATGCGAAGAACTAGCGCTTTAAAGACGACTTACTGGACCTCGCTGAAACAATATATTAATGGGCTATAGGCTTACGGTTTTTTCATTTTACCGAGAAAAATAATCTGAGCTTAATCGTTTATTTAATGCGTAAAGAGGGATGAGAACATGCATGCGGAGTGACGTATGCGAAGAACAAGCGCTTTAGAGACAACTTACTGGACCTCGCTGAAACAATAAATTCATGGGCTATAGGCTCACCGTTTTTTCATTTTTCTGAAAAAATATTCTGAGCTTAATCGTTTATTTAATGCGTAAAGAGGGATGAGAACATGCATGCGGAGTGACGTATGCGAAGAAATAGAGCTTTAGAGACGACTTATTGGAACTCCCAGAAACAATATATTCATGGGCTATAGGCTTACCGTTTTTTCATTTTTCCGAAAAAAATATTCTGAGCTTAATCGCTTATTTAATGCGTAAAGAGGGATGAGAAAATGCATGCGGAGTGACGTATGCGAAGAAATAGAGCTTTAGAGACTACTTACTGGACCTTGCTGAAACAATATATTCATGGGCTATAGGCTCACCGTTTTTTCATTTTTCCGAAAAAAATATTCTGAGCTTAATCGTTTATTAATGCGTAAAGAGGGATGAGAACATGCATGCGGAGTGACGTATGCGAAGAAATAGAGCTTTAGAGACAACTTACTGGACCTCGCTGAAACAATATATTCATGGGCTATAGGCTCACCGTTTTTTCATTTTTCCGAAAAAAATATTCTGAGCTTAATCGCTTATTTAATGCGTAAAGAGGGATGAGAACATGCATGCGGAGTGACGTATGCGAAGAAATAGAGCTTTAGAGACAACTTACTGGACCTCGCTGAAACAATATATTCATGGGCTATAGGCTCACCGTTTTTTCATTTTTCCGAAAAAAATATTCTGAGCTTAATCGTTTATTTAATGCGTAAAGAGGGATGAGAACATGCATGCGGAGTGACGTATGCGAAGAAATAGAGCTTTAGAGACGACTTATTGGAACTCCCAGAAACAATATATTCATGGGCTATAGGCTTACCGTTTTTTCATTTTTCCGAAAAAAATATTCTGAGCTTAATCGCTTATTTAATGCGTAAAGAGGGATGAGAACATGCATGCGGAGTGACGTATGCGAAGAAATAGAGCTTTAGAGACGACTTACTGGACCTCGCTGAAACAATATATTCATGGGCTATAGGCTCACCGTTTTTCATTTTTCCAAAAAAAATATTCTGAGCTTAATCGCTTATTTAATGCGTAAAGAGGGATGAGAACATGCATGCGGAGTGACGTATGCGAAGAAATAGAGCTTTAGAGACAACTTACTGGACCTCGCTGAAACAATATATTCATGGGCTATAGGCTCACCGTTTTTTCATTTTTCCGAAAAAAATATTCTGAGCTTAATCGCTTATTTAATGCGTAAAGAGGGATGAGAACATGCATGTGGAGTGACGTATGCGAAGAAATAGAGCTTTAGAGACAACTTACTGGACCTCGCTGAAACAATATATTCATGGGCTATAGGCTCACCGTTTTTTCATTTTTCCGAAAAAAATATTCTGCGCTTAATCGTTTATTTAATGCGTAAACAGGGATGAGAACATGCATGCGGAGTGACGTATGCGAAGAAATAGAGCTTTAGAGACGACTTATTGGAACTCCCAGAAACAATATATTCATGGGCTATAGGCTTACCGTTTTTTCATTTTTCCGAAAAAAATATTCTGAGCTTAATCGCTTATTTAATGCGTAAAGAGGGATGAGAACATGCATGCGGACAGACGTATGCGAAGAAATGGAGCTTTAGAGACAACTTACTGGACCTCGCTGAAACAATATATTCATGGGCTATAGGCTTACCGTTTTTTCATTTTTCCGAAAAAAATATTCTGAGCTTAATCGCTTATTTAATGCGTAAAGAGGGATGAGAACATGCATGTGGAGTGACGTATGCGAAGAAATAGAGCTTTAGAGACAACTTACTGGACCTCGCTGAAACAATATATTCATGGGCTATAGGCTCACCGTTTTTTCATTTTTCCGAAAAAAATATTCTGAGCTTAATCGTTTATTTAATGCGTAAACAGGGATGAGAACATGCATGCGGAGTGACGTATGCGAAGAAATAGAGCTTTAGAGACGACTTATTGGAACTCCCAGAAACAATATATTCATGGGCTATAGGCTTACCGTTTTTTCATTTTTCCGAAAAAAATATTCTGAGCTTAGTCGTTTATTTAATGCGTAAAGAGGGATGAGAACATGCATGCGGAGTGACGTATGCGAAGAAATAGAGCTTTAGAGACGACATATTGGAACTCCCAGAAACAATATATTCATGGGCTATAGGCTTACCGTTTTTTCATTTTTCCGAAAAAAATATTCTGAGCTTAATCGTTTATTTAACGCGTAAATAGGGATGAGAACGTGCGTGCGGAGTGACGTGTGCGAAGAACAAGCGCTTTAGAGACGACTTACTGGCCCTCGCAGAAACAATATATTCATAGGCTATAGGCTTACCGTTTTTTCATTTTTCCGAAAAATATATTCTGAGCTTAATCGTTTATTTAATGCGTAAAGAGGGATGAGAACATGCTTGCGGAGTGACGTACGCGGAGAACAGGCGCTTTAGAGACGACTTACTGGACCTCGCTGAAACAATATATTCATGGGCTATAGGCTTACCGTTTTCTTCATTTTTCCGAAAAAAATATTCTGAGCTTAATCGTTCATTTAACGCGTAAAGAGGGATGAGAACATGCTTGCGGAGTGACGTATGCGAAGAACTAGCGCTTTAGAGACGACTTACTGGACCTCGCTGAAACAATATATTCATGGGCTATAGGCTTACCGTTTTTTTATATTTTTCCGAGAAAATTATTCTGAGCTTAATCGTTTATTTAATGCGTAAAGAGGGATGAGAACGTGCATGCGGAGTGACGTATGCGAAGAACTAGCGCTTTAAAGACGACTTACTGGACCTCGCTGAAACAATATATTCATGGGCTATAGGCTTACCGTTTTTTCATTCTTCCGAGAAAATTATTCTGAGCTTAATCGTTTATTTAATGCGTAAAGAGGGATGAGAATATGCATGCGGAGTGACGTATGCGAAGCACTAGCGCTTTAGAGACGACATACTGGACCTCGCTGAAACAATATATTCATGGGCTATAGGCTTACCGTTTTCTTCATTTTTCCGAAAAAAATATTCTGAGCTTAATCGTTTATTTAATGCGTAAAGAGGGATGAGAACATGCTTGCGGAGTGACGTACGCGGAGAACAGGCGCTTTAGAGACGACTTACTGGACCTCGCTGAAACAATATATTCATGGGCTATAGGCTTACCGTTTTCTTCATCTTTCCGAAAAAAATATTCTGAGCTTAATCGTTTATTTAATGCGTAAAGAGGGATGAGAACATGCTTGCGGAGTGACGTACGCGGAGAACAGGCGCTTTAGAGACGACTTACTGGACCTCGCTGAAACAATATATTCATGGGCTATAGGCTTACCGTTTTCTTCATTTTTCCGAAAAAAATATTCTCAGCTTAATCGTTCATTTAACGCGTAAAGAGGGATGAGAACATGCTTGCGGAGTGACGTACGCGGAGAACAGGCGCTTTAGAGACGACTTACTGGGCCTCGCTGAAACAATTTATTCATGGGCTATAGGCTTACCGTTTTCTTCATTTTTCCGAAAAAATATTCTGAGCTTAATCGTTTATTTAATGCGTAAAGAGGGATGAGAACGTGCATGCGGAGTGACGTATGCGAAGAACTAGCGTATTAGAGACGACTTACTGGACCTCGCTGAAACAATATATTCATGGGCTATAGGCTTACCGTTTTCTTCATTTTTCCGAAAAAAATATTCTGAGCTTAATCGTTTATTTAATGCGTAAAGAGGGATGAGAACATGCTTGCGGAGTGACGTACGCGGAGAACAGGCGCTTTAGAGACGACTTACTGGACCTCGCTGAAACAATATATTCATGGGCTATAGGCTTACCATTTTTTATATTTTTCCGAGAAGATTATTTTGAGCTTAATCGTTTATTTAATGCGTAAAGAGGGATGAGAACATGCTTGCGGAGTGACGTACGCGGAGAACAGGCGCTTTAGAGACGACTTACTGGACCTCGCTGAAACAATATATTCATGGGCTATAGGCTTACCGTTTTTTATATTTTTGCGAGAAAATTATTCTGAGCTTAATCGTTTATTTAATGCGTAAAGAGGGATGAGAACGTGCATGCGGAGTGACGTATGCGAAGAACTAGCGTATTAGAGACGACTTACTGGACCTCGCTGAAACAATATATTCATGGGCTATAGGCTAACCGTTTTTATATTTTTCCGAGAAAATTATTCTGAGCTTAATCGTTTATTTAATGCGTAAAGAGGGATGAGAACGTGCATGCGGAGTGACGTATGCGAAGAACTAGCGCTTTAAAGACGACTTACTGGACCTCGCTGAAACAATATATTCATGGGCTATAGGCTTACCGTTTTTCCATTTTTCCGAGAAAATTATTCTGAGCTTAATCGTTTATTTAATGCGTAAAGAGGGATGAGAACGTGCATGCGGAGTGACGTATGCGAAGAACTAGCGCTTTAGAGACGACTTACTGGACCTCGCTGAAACAATATATTCATGGGCTATAGGCTTACCGTTTTTTTTATATTTTTCCGAGAAAATTACTCTGAGCTTAATCGTTTATTTAATGCGTAAAGAGGGATGAGAACGTGCATGCGGAGTGACGTATGCGAAGAACTAGCGCTTTAAAGGCGACTTACTGGACCTCGTTGAAACAATATATTCATGGGCTATAGGCTTACCGTTTTTTCATTCTTCCGAGAAAATTATTCTGAGCTTAATCGTTTATTTAATGCGTAAAGAGGGATGAGAATATGCATGCGGAGTGACGTATGCGAAGAAATAGCGCTTTAGAGGCAACTTACTGGACCTCGCTGAAACAATATATTCATGGGCTATAGGCTTACCGTCTTCTCATTTTTCCGAAAAAAATATTCTGAGCTTAATCGTTTATTTAATGCGTAAAGAGGGATGAGAACATGCGTGCGGAGTGACGTATTCGAAGAACAGGCGCTTTAAGGACGACTTACTGGGCCTCGCAGAAACAATATATTCATGGGCTATAGGCTTACCGTTTTTTCATTTTTCCGAAAAAAAATATTCTGAGCTTAATCGCTTATTTATCGCGTAAATAGGGATCAGAACGTGCATTCGGAGTGACGTATGCGAAGAAATAGCGCTTTAGAGGCAACTTACTGGACCTCGCTGAAACAATATATTCATGGGCTATAGGCTTACCGTATTTTATATTTTTCCGAGAAAATTATTCTGAGCTTAATCGTTTATTTAATGCGTAAAGAGGGATGAGAGCATGCGTGCGGACTGACGTATTCGAAGGACAGGCGCTTTAAGGACGACTTACTGGGCCTCGCAGAAACAATATATTCATGGGCTATAGGCTTACCGTTTTTTCATTTTTCCCAAAAAAATATTCTGAGCTTAATCGCTTATTTATCGCGTAAATAGGGATCAGAACGTGCATTCGGAGTGACGTATGCGAAGAAATAGCGCTTTAGAGGCAACTTACTGGACCTCGCAGAAACAATATATTCAAGGGCTATAGGCTTACCGCTTTCTTCATTTTTCCGAAAAAAATATTCTGAGGTTAATCGTTTATTTAATGCGTAAAGAGGGATGAGAACATGCGTGCGGAGTGACGTATTCGAAGAACAGGCGCTTTAAGGACGACTTACTGGGCCTCGCAGAAACAATATATTCATGGGCTATAGGCTTACCGTTTTTTCATTTTTCCAAAAAAAATAATCTGAGCTTAATCGTTTATTTAATGCGTAAAGAGGGATGAGAACATGCTTGCGGAGTGACGTACGCGGAGAACAGGCGCTTTAGAGACGACTTACTGGGCCTCGCTGAAACAATTTATTCATGGGCTATAGGCTTACCGTTTTCTTCATTTTTCCGAAAAAAATATTCTGAGCTTAATCGTTTATTTAATGCGTAAAGAGGGATGAGAACATGCTTCCGGAGTGACGTACGCGGAGAACAGGCGCTTTAGAGACGACTTACTGGACCTCGCTGAAACAATATATTCATGGGCTATAGGCTTACCGTTTTCTTCATTTTTCCGAAAAAAATATTCTGAGCTTAATCGTTCATTTAACGCGTAAAGAGGGATGAGAACATGCTTGCGGAGTGACGTACGCGGAGAAGAGGCGCTTTAGAGACGACTTACTGGGCCTCGCTGAAACAATTTATTCATGGGCTATAGGCTTACCGTTTTCTTCATTTTTCCGAAAAAAATATTCTGAGCTTAATCGTTTATTTAATGCGTAAAGAGGGATGAGAACGTGCATGCGGAGTGACGTATGCGAAGAACTAGCGCTTTAAAGACGACTTACTGGACCTCGCTGAAACAATATATTCATGGGCTATAGGCTTACCGTTTTTCCATTTTTCCGAGAAAATTATTCTGAGCTTAATCGTTTATTTAATGCGTAAAGAGGGATGAGAACGTGCATGCGGAGTGACGTATGCGAAGAACTAGCGCTTTAGAGACGACTTACTGGACCTCGCCGAAACAATATATTCATGGGCTATAGGCTTACCGTTTTTTATATTTTTCCGAGAAAATTATTCTGAGCTTAATCGTTTATTTAATGCATAAAGAGGGATGAGAACGTGCATGCGGAGTGACATATGCGAAGAACTAGCGCTTTAAAGACGACTTACTGGACCTCGCTGAAACAATATATTCATGGGCTATAGGCTTACAGTTTTTTATATTTTTCCGAGAAAATTATTCTGAGCTTAATCGTTTATTTAATGCGTAAAGAGGGATGAAAACGTGCATGCGGAGTGACGTATGCGAAGAACTAGCGCTTTAAAGACGACTTACTGGACCTCGCTGAAACAATATATTCATGGGCTATAGGCTTACCGTTTTTTCATTTTTCCGAAAAAAATAATCGGAGCTTCATCGCTTATTTATCGCGTAAATAGGGATGAGAACATGCGTGCGGAGTGATGTATGCGAAGAAATAGAGCTTTAGAGACGACTTATTGGAACTCGCTGATAGAATATATTCATGGGCTATAGGCTTACCGATTTTTATATTTTTCCGAGAAAATTATTCTGAGCTTAATCGTTTATTTAATGAGTAAAGAGGGATGAGAACATGCATGCGGAGTGACGTATGCGAAGAAATAGAGCTTTAGAGACGACTTATTGGAACTCCCAGAAACAATATATTCATGGGCTATAGGCTTACCGTTTTTTCATTTTTCCGAAAAAAATATTCTGAGCTTAATCGCTTTTTTAATGCGTAAAGAGGGATGAGAAAATGCATGCGGAGTGACGTATGCGAAGAAATAGAGCTTTAGAGACTACTTACTGGACCTTGCTGAAACAATATATTCATGGGCTATAGGCTCACCGTTTTTTCATTTTTCCGAAAAAAATATTCTGAGCTTAATCGTTTATTAATGCGTAAAGAGGGATGAGAACATGCATGCGGAGTGACGTATGCGAAGAAATAGAGCTTTAGAGACAACTTACTGGACCTCGCTGAAACAATATATTCATGGGCTATAGGCTCACCGTTTTTTCATTTTTCCGAAAAAAATATTCTGAGCTTAATCGCTTATTTAACGCGTAAAGAGGGATGAGAACATGCATGCGGAGTGACGTATGCGACGAAATAGAGCTTTAGAGACGACTTACTGGACCTCGCTGAAACAATATATTCATGGGCTATAGGCTCACCGTTTTTCATTTTTCCAAAAAAAATATTCTGAGCTTAATCGCTTATTTAATGCGTAAAGAGGGAAGAGAACATGCATGCGGAGTGACGTATTCGAAGAACAGGCGCTTTAAGGACGACTTACTGGGCCTCGCAGAAACAATATATTCATGGGCTATAGGCTTACCGTTTTTTCATTTTTCCAAAAAAAATAATCTGAGCTTAATCGTTTATTTAATGCGTAAAGAGGGATGAGAACATGCTTGCGGAGTGACGTACGCGGAGAACAGGCGCTTTAGAGACGACTTACTGGGCCTCGCTGAAACAATTTATTCATGGGCTATAGGCTTACCGTTTTCTTCATTTTTCCGAAAAAAATATTCTGAGCTTAATCGTTTATTTAATGCGTAAAGAGGGATGAGAACATGCTTCCGGAGTGACGTACGCGGAGAACAGGCGCTTTAGAGACGACTTACTGGACCTCGCTGAAACAATATATTCATGGGCTATAGGCTTACCGTTTTCTTCATTTTTCCGAAAAAAATATTCTGAGCTTAATCGTTCATTTAACGCGTAAAGAGGGATGAGAACATGCTTGCGGAGTGACGTACGCGGAGAACAGGCGCTTTAGAGACGACTTACTGGGACTCGCTGAAACAATTTATTCATGGGCTATAGGCTTACCGTTTTCTTCATTTTTCCGAAAAAAATATTCTGAGCTTAATCGTTTATTTAATGCGTAATGAGGGATGAGAACGTGCATGCGGAGTGACGTATGCGAAGAACTAGCGCTTTAAAGACGACTTACTGGACCTCGCTGAAACAATATATTCATGGGCTATAGGCTTACCGTATTTTCATTTTTCCGAGAAAATTATTCTGAGCTTAATCGTTTATTTAATGCGTAAGGAGGGATGAGAACATGCATGCGGAGTGACGTATGCGAAGAACTAGCGCTTTAGAGACGACTTACTGGACCTCGCTGAAACAATATATTCATGGGCTATAGGCTTACAGTTTTTTATATTTTTCCGAGAAAATTATTCTGAGCTTAATCGTTTATTTAATGGGTAAAAAGGGATGAAAACGTGCATGCGGAGTGACGTATGCGAAGAACTAGCGCTTTAAAGACGACTTACTGGACCTCGCTGAAACAATATATTCATGGGCTATAGGCTTACCGTTTTTTCATTTTTCCGAAAAAAATAATCGGAGCTTCATCGCTTATTTATCGCGTAAATAGGGATGAGAACATGCGTGCGGAGTGATGTATGCGAAGAAATAGAGCTTTAGAGACGACTTATTGGAACTCGCTGATAGAATATATTCATGGGCTATAGGCTTACCGATTTTTATATTTTTCCGAGAAAATTATTCTGAGCTTAATCGTTTATTTAATGCGTAAAGAGGGATGAGAACGTGCATGCGGAGTGACGTATGCGAAGAACTAGCGCTTTAAAGACGACTTACTGGACCTCGCTGAAACAATATATTCATGGGCTATAGGCTTACGGTTTTTTCATTTTACCGAGAAAAATAATCTGAGCTTAATCGTTTATTTAATGCGTAAAGAGGGATGAGAACATGCATGCGGATTGACGTATGCGAATAACAAGCGCTTTAGAGACAACTTACTGGACCTCGCTGAAACAATAAATTCATGGGCTATAGGCTCACCGTTTTTTCATTTTTCTGAAAAAATATTCTGAGCTTAATCGTTTATTTAATGCGTAAAGAGGGATGAGAACATGCATGCGGAGTGACGTATGCGAAGAAATAGAGCTTTAGAGACGACTTATTGGAACTCCCAGAAACAATATATTCATGGGCTATAGGCTTACCGTTTTATCATTTTTCCGAAAAAAATATTCTGAGCTTAATCGCTTATTTAATGCGTAAAGAGGGATGAGAAAATGCATGCGGAGTGACGTATGCGAAGAAATAGAGCTTTAGAGACTACTTACTGGACCTTGCTGAAACAATATATTCATGGGCTATAGGCTTACCGTTTTTCCATTTTTCCGAGAAAATTATTCTGAGCTTAATCGTTTATTTAATGCGTAAAGAGGGATGAGAACGTGCATGCGGAGTGACGTATGCGAAGAACTAGCGCTTTAGAGACGACTTACTGGACCTCGCCGAAACAATATATTCATGGGCTATAGGCTTACCGTTTTTTATATTTTTCCGAGAAAATTATTCTGAGCTTAATCGTTTATTTAATGCATAAAGAGGGATGAGAACGTGCATGCGGAGTGACATATGCGAAGAACTAGCGCTTTAAAGACGACTTACTGGACCTCGCTGAAACAATATATTCATGGGCTATAGGCTTACCGTTTTTTCATTTTTCCGAGAAAATTATTCTGAGCTTAATCGTTTATTTAATGCGTAAAGAGGGATGAGAACATGCATGCGGAGTGACGTATGCGAAGAACTAGCGCTTTAGAGACGACTTACTGGACCTCGCTGAAACAATATATTCATGGGCTATAGGCTTACAGTTTTTTATATTTTTCCGAGAAAATTATTCTGAGCTTAATCGTTTATTTAATGCGTAAAGAGGGATGAAAACGTGCATGCGGAGTGACGTATGCGAAGAACTAGCGCTTTAAAGACGACTTACTGGACCTCGCTGAAACAATATATTCATCGGCAATAGCCTTACCGTTTTTTCATTTTTCCGAAAGAAATAATCGGAGCTTCATCGCTTATTTATCGCGTAAATAGGGATGAGAACATGCGTGCGGAGTGATGTATGCGAAGAAATAGAGCTTTAGAGACGACTTATTGGAACTCGCTGATAGAATATATTCATGGGCTATAGGCTTACCGATTTTTATATTTTTCCGAGAAAATTATTCTGAGCTTAATCGTTTATTTAATGCGTAAAGAGGGATGAGAACGTGCATGCGGAGTGACGTATGCGAAGAACAAGCGCTTTAGAGACAACTTACTGGACCTCGCTGAAACAATAAATTCATGGGCTATAGGCTCACCGTTTTTTCATTTTTCTGAAAAAATATTCTGAGCTTAATCGTTTATCTAATGAGTAAAGAGGGATGAGAACATGCATGCGGAGTGACGTATGCGAAGAAATAGAGCTTTAGAGACGACTTATTGGAACTCCCAGAAACAATATATTCATGGGCTATAGGCTTACCGTTTTTTCATTTTTCCGAAAAAAATATTCTGAGCTTAATCGCTTTTTTAATGCGTAAAGAGGGATGAGAAAATGCATGCGGAGTGACGTATGCGAAGAAATAGAGCTTTAGAGACTACTTACTGGACCTTGCTGAAACAATATATTCATGGGCTATAGGCTCACCGTTTTTTCATTTTTCCGAAAAAAATATTCTGAGCTTAATCGTTTATTAATGCGTAAAGAGGGATGAGAACATGCATGCGGAGTGACGTATGCGAAGAAATAGAGCTTTAGAGACAACTTACTGGACCTCGCTGAAACAATATATTCATGGGCTATAGGCTCACCGTTTTTTCATTTTTCCGAAAAAAATATTCTGAGCTTAATCGCTTATTTAACGCGTAAAGAGGGATGAGAACATGCATGCGGAGTGACGTATGCGACGAAATAGAGCTTTAGAGACAACTTACTGGACCTCGCTGAAACAATATATTCATGGGCTATAGGCTCACCGTTTTTTCATTTTTCCGAAAAAAATATTCTTAGCTTAATCGTTTATTTAATGCGTAAAGAGGGATGAGAACATGCATGCGGAGTGACGTATGCGAAGAAATAGAGCTTGAGAGACGACTTATTGGAACTCCCAGAAACAATATATTCATGGGCTATAGGCTTACCGTTTTTTCATTTTTCCGAAAAAAATATTCTGAGCTTAATCGTTTATTTAATGCGTAAAGAGGGATGAGAACATGCATGCGGAGTGACGTATGCGAAGAAATAGAGCTTTAGAGACGACTTACTGGACCTCGCTGAAACAATATATTCATGGGCTATAGGCTCACAGTTTTTCATTTTTCCAAAAAAAATATTCTGAGCTTAATCGCTTATTTAATGCGTAAAGAGGGAAGAGAACATGCATGCGGAGTGACGTATTCGAAGAACAGGCGCTTTAAGGACGACTTACTGGGCCTCGCAGAAAAAATATATTCATGGGCTATAGGCTTACCGTTTTTTCATTTTTCCAAAAAAAATAATCTGAGCTTAATCGTTTATTTAATGCGTAAAGAGGGATGAGAACATGCTTGCGGAGTGACGTACGCGGAGAACAGGCGCTTTAGAGACGACTTACTGGGCCTCGCTGAAACAATTTATTCATGGGCTATAGGCTTACCGTTTTCTTCATTTTTCCGAAAAAAATATTCTGAGCTTAATCGTTTATTTAATGCGTAAAGAGGGATGAAAACATGCTTCCGGAGTGACGTACGCGGAGAACAGGCGCTTTAAAGACGACTTACTGGACCTCGCCGAAACAATATATTCATGGGCTATAGGCTTACCGTTTTTTATATTTTTCCGAGAAAATTATTCTGAGCTTAATCGTTTATTTAATGCATAAAGAGGGATGAGAACGTGCATGCGGAGTGACATATGCGAAGAACTAGCGCTTTAAAGACGACTTACTGGACCTCGCTGAAACAATATATTCATGGGCTATAGGCTTACCGTATTTTCATTTTTCCGAGAAAATTATTCTGAGCTTAATCGTTTATTTAATGCGTAAAGAGGGATGAGAACATGCATGCGGAGTGACGTATGCGAAGAACTAGCGCTTTAGAGACGACTTACTGGACCTCGCTGAAACAATATATTCATGGGCTATAGGCTTACAGTTTTTTATATTTTTCCGAGAAAATTATTCTGAGCTTAATCGTTTATTTAATGCGTAAAGAGGGATGAAAACGTGCATGCGGAGTGACGTATGCGAAGAACTAGCGCTTTAAAGACGACTTACTGGACCTCGCTGAAACAATATATTCATGGGCTATAGGCTTACCGTTTTTTCATTTTTCCGAAAAAAATAATCGGAGCTTCATCGCTTATTTATCGCGTAAATAGGGATGAGAACATGCGTGCGGAGTGATGTATGCGAAGAAATAGAGCTTTAGAGACGACTTATTGGAACTCGCTGATAGAATATATTCATGGGCTATAGGCTTACCGATTTTTATATTTTTCCGAGAAAATTATTCTGAGCTTAATCGTTTATTTAATGCGTAAAGAGGGATGAGAACATGCATGCGGAGTGACGTATGCGAAGAACTAGCGCTTTAAAGACGACTTACTGGACCTCGCTGAAACAATATATTCATGGGCTATAGCCTTACGGTTTTTTCATTTTACCGAGAAAAATAATCTGAGCTTAATCGTTTATTTAATGCGTAAAGAGGGATGAGAACATGCATGCGGAGTGACGTATGCGAATAACAAGCGCTTTAGAGACAACTTACTGGACCTCGCTGAAACAATAAATTCATGGGCTATAGGCTCAACGTTTTTTCATTTTTCTGAAAAAATATTCTGAGCTTAATCGTTTATTTAATGCGTAAAGAGGGATGAGAACATGCATGCGGAGTGACGTATGCGAAGAAATAGAGCTTTAGAGACGACTTATTGGAACTCCCAGAAACAATATATTCATGGGCTATAGGCTTACCGTTTTTTCATTTTTCCGAAAAAAATATTCTGAGCTTAATCGCTTATTTAATGCATAAAGAGGGAAGAGAACATGCATGCGGAGTGACGTATGCGAAGAAATAGAGCTTTAGAGACAACTTACTGGACCTCGCTGAAACAATATATTCATGGGCTATAGGCTCACCGTTTTTTCATTTTTCCGAAAAAAATATTCTGAGCTTAATCGCTTATTTAATGCGTAAAGAGGGATGAGAACATGCACGTGGAGTGACGTATGCGAAGAAATAGAGCTTTAGAGACAACTTACTGGACCTCGCTGAAACAATATATTCATGGGCTATAGGCTTACCGTTTTTTCATTTTTCCGAAAAAAATATTCTGAGCTTAATCGCTTATTTAATGCGTAAAGAGGGATGAGAACATGCATGCGGAGTGACGTATGCGAAGAAATAGAGCTTTAGAGACGACTTATTGGAACTCCCAGAAACAATATATTCATGGGCTATAGGCTTACCGTTTTTTCATTTTTCCGAAAAAAATATTCTGAGCTTAATCGCTTATTTAATGCGTAAAGAGGGATGAGAACATGCATGCGGAGTGACGTATGCGAAGAAATAGAGCTTTAGAGACGACTTACTGGACCTCGCTGAAACAATATATTCATGGGCTATAGGCTCACCGTTTTTCATTTTTCCAAAAAAAAATATTCTGAGCTTAATCGCTTATTTAATGCATAAAGAGGGAAGAGAACATGCATGCGGAGTGACGTATGCGAAGAAATAGAGCTTTAGAGACAACTTACTGGACCTCGCTGAAACAATATATTCATGGGCTATAGGCTCACCGTTTTTTCATTTTTCTGAAAAAATATTCTGAGCTTAATCGTTTATTTAATGCGTAAAGAGGGATGAGAACATGCATGCGGAGTGACGTATGCGAAGAAATAGAGCTTTAGAGACGACTTATTGGAACTCCCAGAAACAATATATTCATGGGCTATAGGCTTACCGTTTTTTCATTTTTCCGAAAAAAATATTCTGAGCTTAATCGCTTATTTAATGCGTAAAGAGGGATGAGAAAATGCATGCGGAGTGACGTATGCGAAGAAATAGAGCTTTAGAGACTACTTACTGGACCTTGCTGAAACAATATATTCATGGGCTATAGGCTCACCGTTTTTTCATTTTTCCGAAAAAAATATTCTGAGCTTAATCGTTTATTAATGCGTAAAGAGGGATGAGAACATGCATGCGGAGTGACGTATGCGAAGAAATAGAGCTTTAGAGACAACTTACAGGACCTCGCTGAAACAATATATTCATGGGCTATAGGCTCACCGTTTTTTCATTTTTCCGAAAAAAATATTCTGAGCTTAATCGCTTATTTAATGCGTAAAGAGGGATGAGAACATGCATGCGGAGTGACGTATGCGACGAAATAGAGCTTTAGAGACAACTTACTGGACCTCGCTGAAACAATATATTCAGGGGCTATAGGCTCACCGTTTTTTCATTTTTCCGAAAAAAAATATTCTGAGCTTAATCGTTTATTTAATGCGTAAAGAGGGATGAGAACATGCATGCGGAGTGACGTATGCGAAGAAATAGAGCTTTAGAGACGACTTATTGGAACTCCCAGAAACAATATATTCATGGGCTATAGGCTTACCGTTTTTTCATTTTTCCGAAAAAAATATTCTGAGCTTAATCGCTTATTTAATGCGTAAAGAGGGATGAGAACATGCATGCGGAGTGACGTATGCGAAGAAATAGAGCTTTAGAGACGACTTACTGGCCCTCGCTGAAACAATATATTCATGGGCTATAGGCTCACCGTTTTTCATTTTTCCAAAAAAAAATATTCTGAGCTTAATCGCTTATTTAATGCATAAAGAGGGAAGAGAACATGCATGCGGAGTGACGTATGCGAAGAAATAGAGCTTTAGAGACAACTTACTGGACCTCGCTGAAACAATATATTCATGGGCTATAGGCTCACCGTTTTTTCATTTTTCCGAAAAAAATATTCTGAGCTTAATCGCTTATTTAATGCGTAAAGAGGGATGAGAACATGCACGTGGAGTGACGTATGCGAAGAAATAGAGCTTTAGAGACAACTTACTGGACCTCGCTGAAACAATATATTCATGGGCTATAGGCTCACCGTTTTTTCATTTTTCCGAAAAAAATATTCTAAGCTTAATCGTTTATTTAATGCGTAAACAGGGATGAGAACATGCATGCGGAGTGACGTATGCGAAGAAATAGAGCTTTAGAGACGACTTACTGGACCTCGCTGAAACAATATATTCATGGGCTATAGGCTCACAGTTTTTCATTTTTCCAAAAAAAATATTCTGAGCTTAATCGCTTATTTAATGCGTAAAGAGGGAAGAGAACATGCATGCGGAGTGACGTATTCGAAGAACAGGCGCTTTAAGGACGACTTACTGGGCCTCGCAGAAAAAATATATTCATGGGCTATAGGCTTACCGTTTTTTCATTTTTCCAAAAAAAATAATCTGAGCTTAATCGTTTATTTAATGCGTAAAGAGGGATGAGAACATGCTTGCGGAGTGACGTACGCGGAGAACAGGCGCTTTAGAGACGACTTACTGGGCCTCGCTGAAACAATTTATTCATGGGCTATAGGCTTACCGTTTTCTTCATTTTTCCGAAAAAAATATTCTGAGCTTAATCGTTTATTTAATGCGTAAAGAGGGATGAAAACATGCTTCCGGAGTGACGTACGCGGAGAACAGGCGCTTTAAAGACGACTTACTGGACCTCGCCGAAACAATATATTCATGGGCTATAGGCTTACCGTTTTTTATATTTTTCCGAGAAAATTATTCTGAGCTTAATCGTTTATTTAATGCATAAAGAGGGATGAGAACGTGCATGCGGAGTGACATATGCGAAGAACTAGCGCTTTAAAGACGACTTACTGGACCTCGCTGAAACAATATATTCATGGGCTATAGGCTTACCGTATTTTCATTTTTCCGAGAAAATTATTCTGAGCTTAATCGTTTATTTAATGCGTAAAGAGGGATGAGAACATGCATGCGGAGTGACGTATGCGAAGAACTAGCGCTTTAGAGACGACTTACTGGACCTCGCTGAAACAATATATTCATGGGCTATAGGCTTACAGTTTTTTATATTTTTCCGAGAAAATTATTCTGAGCTTAATCGTTTATTTAATGCGTAAAGAGGGATGAAAACGTGCATGCGGAGTGACGTATGCGAAGAACTAGCGCTTTAAAGACGACTTACTGGACCTCGCTGAAACAATATATTCATGGGCTATAGGCTTACCGTTTTTTCATTTTTCCGAAAAAAATAATCGGAGCTTCATCGCTTATTTATCGCGTAAATAGGGATGAGAACATGCGTGCGGAGTGATGTATGCGAAGAAATAGAGCTTTAGAGACGACTTATTGGAACTCGCTGATAGAATATATTCATGGGCTATAGGCTTACCGATTTTTATATTTTTCCGAGAAAATTATTCTGAGCTTAATCGTTTATTTAATGCGTAAAGAGGGATGAGAACATGCATGCGGAGTGACGTATGCGAAGAACTAGCGCTTTAAAGACGACTTACTGGACCTCGCTGAAACAATATATTCATGGGCTATAGCCTTACGGTTTTTTCATTTTACCGAGAAAAATAATCTGAGCTTAATCGTTTATTTAATGCGTAAAGAGGGATGAGAACATGCATGCGGAGTGACGTATGCGAATAACAAGCGCTTTAGAGACAACTTACTGGACCTCGCTGAAACAACAAATTCATGGGCTATAGGCTCAACGTTTTTTCATTTTTCTGAAAAAATATTCTGAGCTTAATCGTTTATTTAATGCGTAAAGAGGGATGAGAACATGCATGCGGAGTGACGTATGCGAAGAAATAGAGCTTTAGAGACGACTTATTGGAACTCCCAGAAACAATATATTCATGGGCTATAGGCTTACCGTTTTTTCATTTTTCCGAAAAAAATATTCTGAGCTTAATCGCTTATTTAATGCATAAAGAGGGAAGAGAACATGCATGCGGAGTGACGTATGCGAAGAAATAGAGCTTTAGAGACAACTTACTGGACCTCGCTGAAACAATATATTCATGGGCTATAGGCTCACCGTTTTTTCATTTTTCCGAAAAAAATATTCTGAGCTTAATCGCTTATTTAATGCGTAAAGAGGGATGAGAACATGCACGTGGAGTGACGTATGCGAAGAAATAGAGCTTTAGAGACAACTTACTGGACCTCGCTGAAACAATATATTCATGGGCTATAGGCTTACCGTTTTTTCATTTTTCCGAAAAAAATATTCTGAGCTTAATCGCTTATTTAATGCGTAAAGAGGGATGAGAACATGCATGCGGAGTGACGTATGCGAAGAAATAGAGCTTTAGAGACGACTTATTGGAACTCCCAGAAACAATATATTCATGGGCTATAGGCTTACCGTTTTTTCATTTTTCCGAAAAAAATATTCTGAGCTTAATCGCTTATTTAATGCGTAAAGAGGGATGAGAACATGCATGCGGAGTGACGTATGCGAAGAAATAGAGCTTTAGAGACGACTTACTGGACCTCGCTGAAACAATATATTCATGGGCTATAGGCTCACCGTTTTTCATTTTTCCAAAAAAAAATATTCTGAGCTTAATCGCTTATTTAATGCATAAAGAGGGAAGAGAACATGCATGCGGAGTGACGTATGCGAAGAAATAGAGCTTTAGAGACAACTTACTGGACCTCGCTGAAACAATATATTCATGGGCTATAGGCTCACCGTTTTTTCATTTTTCTGAAAAAATATTCTGAGCTTAATCGTTTATTTAATGCGTAAAGAGGGATGAGAACATGCATGCGGAGTGACGTATGCGAAGAAATAGAGCTTTAGAGACGACTTATTGGAACTCCCAGAAACAATATATTCATGGGCTATAGGCTTACCGTTTTTTCATTTTTCCGAAAAAAATATTCTGAGCTTAATCGCTTATTTAATGCGTAAAGAGGGATGAGAAAATGCATGCGGAGTGACGTATGCGAAGAAATAGAGCTTTAGAGACTACTTACTGGACCTTGCTGAAACAATATATTCATGGGCTATAGGCTCACCGTTTTTTCATTTTTCCGAAAAAAATATTCTGAGCTTAATCGTTTATTAATGCGTAAAGAGGGATGAGAACATGCATGCGGAGTGACGTATGCGAAGAAATAGAGCTTTAGAGACAACTTACAGGACCTCGCTGAAACAATATATTCATGGGCTATAGGCTCACCGTTTTTTCATTTTTCCGAAAAAAATATTCTGAGCTTAATCGCTTATTTAATGCGTAAAGAGGGATGAGAACATGCATGCGGAGTGACGTATGCGACGAAATAGAGCTTTAGAGACAACTTACTGGACCTCGCTGAAACAATATATTCAGGGGCTATAGGCTCACCGTTTTTTCATTTTTCCGAAAAAAAATATTCTGAGCTTAATCGTTTATTTAATGCGTAAAGAGGGATGAGAACATGCATGCGGAGTGACGTATGCGAAGAAATAGAGCTTTAGAGACGACTTATTGGAACTCCCAGAAACAATATATTCATGGGCTATAGGCTTACCGTTTTTTCATTTTTCCGAAAAAAATATTCTGAGCTTAATCGCTTATTTAATGCGTAAAGAGGGATGAGAACATGCATGCGGAGTGACGTATGCGAAGAAATAGAGCTTTAGAGACGACTTACTGGCCCTCGCTGAAACAATATATTCATGGGCTATAGGCTCACCGTTTTTCATTTTTCCAAAAAAAAATATTCTGAGCTTAATCGCTTATTTAATGCATAAAGAGGGAAGAGAACATGCATGCGGAGTGACGTATGCGAAGAAATAGAGCTTTAGAGACAACTTACTGGACCTCGCTGAAACAATATATTCATGGGCTATAGGCTCACCGTTTTTTCATTTTTCCGAAAAAAATATTCTGAGCTTAATCGCTTATTTAATGCGTAAAGAGGGATGAGAACATGCACGTGGAGTGACGTATGCGAAGAAATAGAGCTTTAGAGACAACTTACTGGACCTCGCTGAAACAATATATTCATGGGCTATAGGCTCACCGTTTTTTCATTTTTCCGAAAAAAATATTCTGAGCTTAATCGTTTATTTAATGCGTAAACAGGGATGAGAACATGCATGCGGAGTGACGTATGCGAAGAAATAGAGCTTTAGAGACGACTTATTGGAACTCCCAGAAACAATATATTCATGGGCTATAGGCTTACCGTTTTTTCATTTTTCCGAAAAAAATATTCTGAGCTTAATCGTTTATTTAACGCGTAAATAGGGATGAGAACGAGCGTGCGGAGTGACGTATGCGAAGAAATAGAGCTTTAGAGACAACGTACTGGACCTCGCTGAAACAATATATTCATGGGCTATAGGCTTACCGTTTTTTCATTTTTCCGAAAAAGATATTCTGAGCTTAATCGCTTATTTAATGCGTAAAGAGGGATGAGAACATGCATGCGGAGTGACGTATGCGAAGAAATAGAGCTTTAGAGACAACTTACTGGACCTCGCTGAAACAATATATTCATGGGCTATAGGCTTACCGTTTTTTCATTTTTCCGAAAAAAATATTCTGAGCCTAATCGCTTATTTAATGCGTAAAGAGGGATGAGAACATGCATGTGGAGTGACGTATGCGAAGAAATAGAGCTTTAGAGACAACTTACTGGACCTCGCTGAAACAATATATTCATGGGCTATAGGCTCACCGTGTTTTCATTTTTCCGAAAAAAATATTCTGAGCTTAATCGTTTATTTAATGCGTAAACAGGGATGAGAACATGCATGCGGAGTGACGTATGCGAAGAAATAGAGCTTTAGAGACGACTTATTGGAACTCCCAGAAACAATATATTCATGGGCTATAGGCTTACCGTTTTTTCATTTTTCCGAAAAAACTATTCTGAGCTTAATCGTTTATTTAACGCGTAAATAGGGATGAGAACGTGCGTGCGGAGTGACGTATGCGAAGAACAAGCGCTTTAGAGACGACTTACTGGGCCTCGCAGAAACAATATATTCATAGGCTATAGGCTTACCGTTTTTTCATTTTTCCGAAAAATATATTCTGAGCTTAATCGTTTATTTAATGCGTAAAGAGGGATGAGAACATGCATGCGGAGTGACGTATGCGAAGAAATAGAGCTTTAGAGACGACTTATTGGAACTCCCAGAAACAATATATTCATGGGCTATAGGCTTACCGTATTTTATATTTTTCCGAGAAAATTATTCTGAGCTTAATCGTTTATTTAATGCGTAAAGAGGGATGAGAATATGCATGCGGAGTGACGTATGCGAAGAAATAGAGCTTTAGAGACGACTTACTGGACCTCGCTGAAACAATATATTCATGGGCTATAGGCTCACCGTTTTTCATTTTTCCAAAAAAAAATATTCTGAGCTTAATCGCTTATTTAATGCGTAAAGAGGGAAGAGAACATGCATGCGGAGTGACGTATGCGAAGAAATAGAGCTTTAGAGACAACTTACTGGACCTCGCTGAAACAATATATTCATGGGCGATAGGCTTACCGTTTTTTCATTTTTCCGAAAAAAATATTCTGAGCTTAATCGCTTATTTAATGCGCAAAGAGGGATGAGAAAATGCATGCGGAGTGACGTATGCGAAGAAATAGAGCTTTAGAGACTACTTACTGGACCTTGCTGAAACAATATATTCATGGGCTATAGGCTCACCGTTTTTTCATTTTTCCGAAAAAAATATTCTGAGCTTAATCGTTTATTAATGCGTAAAGAGGGATGAGAACATGCATGCGGAGTGACGTATGCGAAGAAATAGAGCTTTAGAGACAACTTACTGGACCTCGCTGAAACAATATATTCATGGGCTATAGGCTCACCGTTTTTTCATTTTTCCGAAAAAAATATTCTGAGCTTAATCGCTTATTTAATGCCTAAAGAGGGATGAGAACATGCATGCGGAGTGACGTATGCGACGAAATAGAGCTTTAGAGACAACTTACTGGACCTCGCTGAAACAATATATTCATGGGCTATAGGCTCACCGTTTTTTCATTTTTCCGAAAAAAAATATTCTGAGCTTAATCGTTTATTTAATGCGTAAAGAGGGATGAGAACATGCATGCGGAGTGACGTATGCGAAGAAATAGAGCTTTAGAGACGACTTATTGGAACTCCCAGAAACAATATATTCATGGGCTATAGGCTTACCGTTTTTTCATTTTTCCGAAAAAAATATTCTGAGCTTAATCGCTTATTTAATGCGTAAAGAGGGATGAGAACATGCATGCGGAGTGACGTATGCGAAGAAATAGAGCTTTAGAGACGACTTACTGGACCTCGCTGAAACAATATATTCATGGGCTATAGGCTCACCGTTTTTCATTTTTCCAAAAAAAATATTCTGAGCTTAATCGCTTATTTAATGCGTAAAGAGGGAAGAGAACATGCATGCGGAGTGACGTATGCGAAGAAATAGAGCTTTAGAGACAACTTACTGGACCTCGCTGAAACAATATATTCATGGGCGATAGGCTCACCGTTTTTTCATTTTTCCGAAAAAAATATTCTGAGCTTAATCGCTTATTTAATGCGTAAAGAGGGATGAGAACATGCACGTGGAGTGACGTATGCGAAGAAATAGAGCTTTAGAGACGACTTATTGGAACTCCCAGAAACAATATATTCATGGGCTATAGGCTTACCGTTTTTTCATTTTTCCGAAAAAAATATTCTGAGCTTAATCGTTTATTTAACGCGTAAATAGGGATGAGAACGAGCGTGCGGAGTGACGTATGCGAAGAAATAGAGCTTTAGAGACAACGTACTGGACCTCGCTGAAACAATATATTCATGGGCTATAGGCTTACCGTTTTTTCATTTTTCCGAAAAAGATATTCTGAGCTTAATCGCTTATTTAATGCGTAAAGAGGGATGAGAACATGCATGCGGAGTGACGTATGCGAAGAAATAGAGCTTTAGAGACAACTTACTGGACCTCGCTGAAACAATATATTCATGGGCTATAGGCTTACCGTTTTTTCATTTTTCCGAAAAAAATATTCTGAGCTTAATCGCTTATTTAATGCGTAAAGAGGGATGAGAACATGCATGTGGAGTGACGTATGCGAAGAAATAGAGCTTTAGAGACAACTTACTGGACCTCGCTGAAACAATATATTCATGGGCTATAGGCTCACCGTCTTTTCATTTTTCCGAAAAAAATATTCTGAGCTTAATCGTTTATTTAATGCGTAAACAGGGATGAGAACATGCATGCGGAGTGACGTATGCGAAGAAATAGAGCTTTAGAGACGACTTATTGGAACTCCCAGAAACAATATATTCATGGGCTATAGGCTTACCGTTTTTTCATTTTTCCGAAAAAAATATTCTGAGCTTAATCGTTTATTTAACGCGTAAATAGGGATGAGAACGTGCGTGCGGAGTGACGTATGCGAAGAACAAGCGCTTTAGAGACGACTTACTGGGCCTCGCAGAAACAATATATTCATAGGCTATAGGCTTACCGTTTTTTCATTTTTCCGAAAAATATATTCTGAGCTTAATCGTTTATTTAATGCGTAAAGAGGGATGAGAATATGCATGCGGAGTGACGTATGCGAAGAAATAGAGCTTTAGAGACGACTTACTGGACCTCGCTGAAACAATATATTCATGGGCTATAGGCTCACCGTTTTTCATTTTTCCAAAAAAAAATATTCTGAGCTTAATCGCTTATTTAATGCGTAAAGAGGGAAGAGAACATGCATGCGGAGTGACGTATGCGAAGAAATAGAGCTTTAGAGACAACTTACTGGACCTCGCTGAAACAATATATTCATGGGCGATAGGCTTACCGTTTTTTCATTTTTCCGAAAAAAATATTCTGAGCTTAATCGCTTATTTAATGCGTAAAGAGGGATGAGAAAATGCATGCGGAGTGACGTATGCGAAGAAATAGAGCTTTAGAGACTACTTACTGGACCTTGCTGAAACAATATATTCATGGGCTATAGGCTCACCGTTTTTTCATTTTTCCGAAAAAAATATTCTGAGCTTAATCGTTTATTAATGCGTAAAGAGGGATGAGAACATGCATGCGGAGTGACGTATGCGAAGAAATAGAGCTTTAGAGACAACTTACTGGACCTCGCTGAAACAATATATTCATGGGCTATAGGCTCACCGTTTTTTCATTTTTCCGAAAAAAATATTCTGAGCTTAATCGCTTATTTAATGCGTAAAGAGGGATGAGAACATGCATGCGGAGTGACGTATGCGACGAAATAGAGCTTTAGAGACAACTTACTGGACCTCGCTGAAACAATATATTCATGGGCTATAGGCTCACCGTTTTTTCATTTTTCCGAAAAAAAATATTCTGAGCTTAATCGTTTATTTAATGCGTAAAGAGGGATGAGAACATGCATGCGGAGTGACGTATGCGAAGAAATAGAGCTTTAGAGACGACTTATTGGAACTCCCAGAAACAATATATTCATGGGCTATAGGCTTACCGTTTTTTCATTTTTCCGAAAAAAATATTCTGAGCTTAATCGCTTATTTAATGCGTAAAGAGGGATGAGAACATGCATGCGGAGTGACGTATGCGAAGAAATAGAGCTTTAGAGACGACTTACTGGACCTCGCTGAAACAATATATTCATGGGCTATAGGCTCACCGTTTTTCATTTTTCCAAAAAAAAATATTCTGAGCTTAATCGCTTATTTAATGCGTAAAGAGGGAAGAGAACATGCATGCGGAGTGACGTATGCGAAGAAATAGAGCTTTAGAGACAACTTACTGGACCTCGCTGAAACAATATATTCATGGGCGATAGGCTCACCGTTTTTTCATTTTTCCGAAAAAAATATTCTGAGCTTAATCGCTTATTTAATGCGTAAAGAGGGATGAGAACATGCACGTGGAGTGACGTATGCGAAGAAATAGAGCTTTAGAGACGACTTATTGGAACTCCCAGAAACAATATATTCATGGGCTATAGGCTTACCGTTTTTTCATTTTTCCGAAAAAAATATTCTGAGCTTAATCGTTTATTTAACGCGTAAATAGGGATGAGAACGAGCGTGCGGAGTGACGTATGCGAAGAAATAGAGCTTTAGAGACAACGTACTGGACCTCGCTGAAACAATATATTCATGGGCTATAGGCTTACCGTTTTTTCATTTTTCCGAAAAAGATATTCTGAGCTTAATCGCTTATTTAATGCGTAAAGAGGGATGAGAACATGCATGCGGAGTGACGTATGCGAAGAAATAGAGCTTTAGAGACAACTTACTGGACCTCGCTGAAACAATATATTCATGGGCTATAGGCTTACCGTTTTTTCATTTTTCCGAAAAAAATATTCTGAGCTTAATCGCTTATTTAATGCGTAAAGAGGGATGAGAACATGCATGTGGAGTGACGTATGCGAAGAAATAGAGCTTTAGAGACAACTTACTGGACCTCGCTGAAACAATATATTCATGGGCTATAGGCTCACCGTCTTTTCATTTTTCCGAAAAAAATATTCTGAGCTTAATCGTTTATTTAATGCGTAAACAGGGATGAGAACATGCATGCGGAGTGACGTATGCGAAGAAATAGAGCTTTAGAGACGACTTATTGGAACTCCCAGAAACAATATATTCATGGGCTATAGGCTTACCGTTTTTTCATTTTTCCGAAAAAAATATTCTGAGCTTAATCGTTTATTTAACGCGTAAATAGGGATGAGAACGTGCGTGCGGAGTGACGTATGCGAAGAACAAGCGCTTTAGAGACGACTTACTGGGCCTCGCAGAAACAATATATTCATAGGCTATAGGCTTACCGTTTTTTCATTTTTCCGAAAAATATATTCTGAGCTTAATCGTTTATTTAATGCGTAAAGAGGGATGAGAACATGCATGCGGAGTGACGTATGCGAAGAAATAGAGCTTTAGAGGCAACTTACTGGACCTCGCTGAAACAATATATTCATGGGCTATAGGCTTACCGTATTTTATATTTTTCCGAGAAAATTATTCTGAGCTTAATCGTTTATTTAATGCGTAAAGAGGGATGAGAACATGCGTGCGGACTGACGTATTCGAAGGACAGGCGCTTTAAGGACGACTTACTGGGCCTCGCAGAAACAATATATTCATGGGCTATAGGCTTACCGTTTTTTCATTTTTCCGAAAAAAATAATCTGAGCTTAATCGCTTATTTATCGCGTAAATAGGGATCAGAACGTGCATTCGGAGTGACGTATGCGAAGAAATAGCGCTTTAGAGGCAACTTACTGGACCTCGCTGAAACAATATATTCATGGGCTATAGGCTTACCGTTTTCTTCATTTTTCCGAAAAAAATATTCTGAGGTTAATCGTTTATTTAATGCGTAAAGAGGGATGAGAACATGCGTGCGGAGTGACGTATTCGAAGAACAGGCGCTTTAAGGACGACTTACTGGGCCTCGCAGAAACAATATATTCATGGGCTATAGGCTTACCGTTTTTTCATTTTTCCAAAAAAAATAATCTGAGCTTAATCGTTTATTTAATGCGTAAAGAGGGATGAGAACATGCTTGCGGAGTGACGTACGCGGAGAACAGGCGCTTTAGAGACGACTTACTGGGCCTCGCTGAAACAATTTATTCATGGGCTATAGGCTTACCGTTTTCTTCATTTTTCCGAAAAAAATATTCTGAGCTTAATCGTTTATTTAATGCGTAAAGAGGGATGAGAACATGCTTCCGGAGTGACGTACGCGGAGAACAGGCGCTTTAGAGACGACTTACTGGACCTCGCTGAAACAATATATTCATGGGCTATAGGCTTACCGTTTTCTTCATTTTTCCGAAAAAAATATTCTGAGCTTAATCGTTCATTTAACGCGTAAAGAGGGATGAGAACATGCTTGCGGAGTGACGTACGCGGAGAACAGGCGCTTTAGAGACGACTTACTGGGCCTCGCTTAAACAATTTATTCATGGGCTATAGGCTTACCGTTTTCTTCATTTTTCCGAAAAAAATATTCTGAGCTTAATCGTTTATTTAATGCGTAAAGAGGGATGAGAACGTGCATGCGGAGTGACGTATGCGAAGAACTAGCGCTTTAAAGACGACTTACTGGACCTCGCTGAAACAATATATTCATGGGCTATAGGCTTACCGTTTTTCCATTTTTCCGAGAAAATTATTCTGAGCTTAATCGTTTATTTAATGCGTAAAGAGGGATGAGAACGTGCATGCGGAGTGACGTATGCGAAGAACTAGCGCTTTAGAGACGACTTACTGGACCTCGCCGAAACAAAATATTCATGGGCTATAGGCTTACCGTTTTCTTCATTTTGCCGAAAAAAATATTCTGAGCTTAATCGTTTATTTAATGCGTAAAGAGGGATGAGAACATGCTTCCGGAGTGACGTATGCGAAGAACTAGCGCTTTAAAGACGACTTACTGGACCTCGCTGAAACAATATATTCATTGGCTATAGGCTTACCGTTTTTTCATTTTTCCGAAAAAAATAATCGGAGCTTGATCGCTTATTTATCGCGTAAATAGGGATGAGAACATGCGTGCGGAGTGATGTATGCGAAGAAATAGAGCTTTAGAGACGACTTATTGGAACTCGCTGATAGAATATATTCATGGGCTATAGGCTTACCGATTTTTATATTTTTCCGAGAAAATTATTCTGAGCTTAATCGTTTATTTAATGCGTAAAGAGGGATGAGAACGTGCATGCGGAGTGACGTATGCGAAGAACTAGCGCTTTAAAGACGACTTACTGGGCCTCGCAGAAACAATATATTCATGGGCTATAGGCTTACCGTTTTTTCATTTTTCCGAAAGAAATATTCTGAGCTTAATCGTTTATTTAATGCGTAAAGAGGGATGAGAACATGCATGCGGAGTGACGTATGCGAAGAAATAGAGCTTTAGAGACGACTTACTGGACCTCGCTGAAACAATATATTCATGGGCTATAGGCTTACCGTTTTTTCATTTTTCCGAAAAAAATATTCTGAGCTTAATCGCTTATTTAATGCGTAAAGAGGGATGAGAACATGCATGTGGAGTGACGTATGCGAAGAAATAGAGCTTTAGAGACAACTTACTGGACCTCGCTGAAACAATATATTCATGGGCTATAGGCTCACCGTTTTTTCATTTTTCCGAAAAAAATATTCTGAGCTTAATCGTTTATTTAATGCGTAAACAGGGATGAGAACATGCATGCGGAGTGACGTATGCGAAGAAATAGAGCTTTAGAGACGACTTATTGGAACTCCCAGAAACAATATATTCATGGGCTATAGGCTTACCGTTTTTTCATTTTTCCGAAAAAAATATTCTGAGCTTAATCGTTTATTTAATGCGTAAAGAGGGATGAGAACATGCATGCGGAGTGACGCATGCGAAGAAATAGAGCTTTAGAGACGACATATTGGAACTCCCAGAAACAATATATTCATGGGCTATAGGCTTACCGTTTTTTCATTTTTCCGAAAAAAATATTCTGAGCTTAATCGTTTATTTAACGCGTAAATAGGGATGAGAACGTGCGTGCGGAGTGACGTATGCGAAGAACAAGCGCTTTAGAGACGACTTACTGGGCCTCGCAGAAACAATATATTCATAGGCTATAGGCTTACCGTTTTTTCATTTTTCCGAAAAATATATTCTGAGCTTAATCGTTTATTTAATGCGTAAAGAGGGATGAGAACATGCATGCGGAGTGACGTATGCGAAGAAATAGAGCTTTAGAGACGACATATTGGAACTCCCAGAAACAATATATTCATGGGCTATAGGCTTACCGTTTCTTCATTTTTCCGAAGAAAATATTCTGAGCTTAATCGTTTATTTAACGCGTAAATAGGGATGAGAACGTGCGTGCGGAGTGACGTATGCGAAGAAATAGAGCTTTAGAGACAACTTACTGGACCTCGCTGAAACAATATATTCATGGGCTATAGGCTTACCGTTTTTTCATTTTTCCGAAAAATATATTCTGAGCTTAATCGCTTATTTAATGCGTAAAGAGGGATGAGAACATGCATGCGGAGTGACGTATGCGAAGAAATAGAGCTTTAGAGACAACTTACTGGACCTCGCTGAAACAATATATTCATGGGCTATAGGCTTACCGTTTTTTCATTTTTCCGGAAAAATATTCTGAGCTTAAACACTTATTTAACGCGTAAATAGGGGTGAGAACGTGCGTGCGGATTGACGTATGCGAAGAGGAAGCGCTTTAGAGACGACTTACTGGGCCTCGCAGAAACAATATATTCATGGGCTATAGGCTTACCGTTTTTTCATTTTTCCGAAAAAAATATTCTGAGCTTAATCGCTTATTTAATGCGTAAAGAGGGATGAGAACATGCATGCGGAGTGACGTATGCGAAGAAATAGAGCTTTAGAGACAACTTACTGGACCTCGCTGAAACAATATATTCATGGGCTATTGGCTTACCGTTTTTTCATTTTTCCGAAAAAAATATTCTGAGCTTAATCGTTTATTTAACGCGTAAATAGGGATGAGAACGTGCGTGCGGAGTGACGTATGCGAAGAAATAGAGC
This sequence comes from Dermacentor variabilis, assembly GCF_050947875.1. Taxonomy (NCBI): domain Eukaryota; kingdom Metazoa; phylum Arthropoda; class Arachnida; order Ixodida; family Ixodidae; genus Dermacentor; species Dermacentor variabilis. Next base: position 82,515,783 of record NC_134572.1, read on the forward strand.
TTTAGAGACAACTTGCTGGACCTCGCTGAAACGATATATTCATGGGCTATAGGCTTACCGTTTTCTCATTTTTCCGAAAAATATATTCTGAGCTTAATCGCTTATTTAATGCGTAAAGAGAAATGAGAACATGCATGCGGAGTGACGTATGCGAAGAAATAGAGCTTTTGAGACAACTTACTGGACCTCGCTGAAACAATATATTCATGGGCTATAGGCTTACCGTTTTTTCATTTTTCCGAAAAAAATATTCTGAGCTTAAACGCTTATTTATCGCGTAAATAGGGGTGAGAACGTGCGTGCGGATTGACGTATGCGAAGAACAAGCGCTTTAGAGACGACTTACTGGGCCTCGCAGAAACAATATATTCATGGGCTATAGGCTTACCGTTTTTTCATTTTTCCGAAAAAGATATTCTGAGCTTAATCGTTTATTTAATGCGTAAAGAGGGATGAGAACATGCATGCGGAGTGACGTATGCGAAGAAATAGAGCTTTAGAGACGACTTACTGGACCTCGCTGAAACAATATATTCATGGGCTATAGGCTTACCGTTTTTTCATTTTTCCGAAAAAAATATTCTGAGCTTAATCGCTTATTTAATGCGTAAAGAGGGATGAGAACATGCATGCGGAGTGACGTATGCGAAGAAATAGAGCTTTAGAGACGACTTACTGGACCTCGCTGAAACAATATATTCATGGGCTATAGGCTTACCGTTTTTTCATTTTTCCGAAAAAAATATTCTGAGCTTAATCGCTTATTTAATGCGTAAAGAGGGATGAGAACATGCATGCGGAGTGACGTATGCGAATAAATAGAGCTTTAGACGCGACTTATTGGAACTCCCAGAAACAATATATTCATGGGCTATAGGCTTACCGTTTTTTCATTTTTCCGAAAAATATATTCTGAGCTTAATCGCTTATTTAATGCGTAAAGAGGGATGAGAACATGCATGCGGAGTGACGTATGCGAAGAAATAGAGCTTTAGAGACGACTTACTGGAGCTCGCTGAAACAATATATTCATGGGCTATAGGCTTACCGTTTTTTCATTTTTCCGAAAAATATATTCTGAGCTTAATCGCTTATTTAATGCGTAAAGAGGGATGAGAACATGCATGCGGAGTGACGTATGCGAATAAATAGAGCTTTAGACGCGACTTATTGGAACTCCCAGAAACAATATATTCATGGGCTATAGGCTTACCGTTTTTTCATTTTTCCGAAAAAAATATTCTGAGCTTAAACGCTTATTTATCGCGTAAATAGGGGTGAGAACGTGCGTGCGGATTGACGTATGCGAAGAACAAGCGCTTTAGAGACGCCTTACTGGGCCTCGCAGAAACAATATATTCATGGGTTATAGGCTTACCGTTTTTCATTTTTCCGAAAAAAATATTCTGAGCTTAATCGCTTATTTAATGCGTAAAGAGGGATGAGAACATGCATGCGGAGTGACGTATGCGAAGAAATAGAGCTTTAGAGACAACTTATTGGATCTCCCAGAAACAATATATTCATGGGCTATAGGCTTACCGCTTTTTCATTTTTCCGGAAAAAATATTCTGAGCTTAATCGTTTATTTAATGCGTAAACAGGGATGAGAACGTGCGTGCGGAGAGACGTATGCGAAGAACAAGCGCTTTAGAGACGACTTACTGGGCCTTGCAGAAACAATATATTCATGGGCTATAGGCTTACCGTTTTTTCATTTTTCCGAAAAAAATATTCTGAGCTTAATCGCTTATTTAATGCGTAAAGAGGGATGAGAACATACATGCGGAGTGACTTATGCGAAGAAATAGAGCTTTAGAGACGACTTATTGGAACTCCCAGAAACAATATATTCATGGGCTATAGGCTTACCGTTTTTTCATTTTTCCGAAAAAAATATTCTGAGCTTAATCGCTTATTTAATGCGTAAAGAGGGATGAGAACATGCATGCGGAGTGACGTATGCGAAGAAATAGAGCTTTAGAGACAACTTATTGGATCTCCCAGAAACAATATATTCATGGGCTATAGGCTTACCGCTTTTTCATTTTTCCGGAAAAAATATTCTGAGCTTAATCGTTTATTTAATGCGTAAACAGGGATGAGAACGTGCGTGCGGAGAGACGTATGCGAAGAACAAGCGCTTTAGAGACGACTTACTGGGCCTTGCAGAAACAATATATTCATGGGCTATAGGCTTACCGTTTTTTCATTTTTCCGAAAAAAATATTCTGAGCTTAATCGCTTATTTAATGCGTAAAGAGGGATGAGAACATGCATGCGGAGTGACGTATGCGAAGAAATAGAGCTTTAGAGACAACTTACTGGACCTCGCTGAAACAATATATTCATGGGCTTACCGTTTTTTCATTTTTCCGAAAAAAAATATTCTGAGCTTAATCGTTTATTTAACGCGTAAACAGGGATGAGAACGTGCGTGCGGAGAGACGTATGCGAAGAACAAGCGCTTTAGAGACGACTTACTGGGCCTTGCAGAAACAATATATTCATGGGCTATAGGCTTACCCTTTTTTCATTTTTCCGAAAAAAATATTCTGAGCTTAATCGCTTATTTAATGCGTAAAGAGGGATGAGAACATGCATGCGGAGTGACGTATGCGAAGAAATAGAGCTTTAGAGACAACTTACTGGACCTCGCTGAAACAATATATTCATGGGCTATAGGCTCACCGTTTTTTCATTTTTCCGAAAAAAATATTCTGAGCTTAATCGCTTATTTATCGCGTAAATAGGGATGAGAACGTGCGTGCGGAGTGACGTATGCGAAGAACTAGCGCTTTAGAGACGATTTACTGGGCCTTGCAGAAACAATATATTCATGTGCTATAGGCCTACCGTTTTTTTTTTTTTCATCTTTCCGAGAAAATTTATCTGAGCTTGTTTATTTATCGCGTAAATAGGCGTTAGCACGTGCGTGCGGAATGTTTTGTGCAATGAACCAGTTCTTTGGAGACTACCTATTGTATCTCACAGAAACAATGTATTCGTGGGCTAGAGGCTTACCGTTTTTTTTTCGTTTTCTCGAGAAAATTAAACGAGTTTAATCGTTTATTTATCGCGTAAATAGCCGTCAGCACGTGCGTGGGGACTGATGTGGGCAGAGAACCAGCAATTTAGAGGCAAGTTATTGCACTTCGCTGAAACAATATATTTTGTATATTGCCGTCCTCATTTTTCCGAGAAAATTCTGAGCTTAATTGCTTATTAAGCGCTTAAATAGGCGTCAGCGCATGCGTGCGGAGTGATGTCTGCAAAGAAACAGCGCTTTAGAGAGTACGCATAGAACCTGGCTGAGACAGGATTTTCGTGGGCTATGGGCGTAGCGTTTTTTTTTTTTACTTTTTCCCAAAAAAGTTTGAGCGTATTATTTATCTTGTTATTCGACTTTATGACTTGTATGGGGAGAGATCAATGCGAAAAACCAGCGCCTTAGCGAGAGCTCATAGGACCTGGCGGAAACAATTTTGTCATCGGCTAGAGGCTTAACGCTTTTTCTTTTTTTCAATTTCCAAGGAAATTCGTCCAAGGTTATTGGTTGATTTATCGCCAAAATGGGGGTCAGCATGTGCGCGGAGAGTGATGCATGCGGAAAGGTATCGCTTTATAGAGAAGTGTTTGGCCGGGCCGGGGTAACATATTTATGGGCTATAGGCTTACCTTTTTGGGGGGCAGGCCAATCTTCGCGGATTCGTTTATTAATCGCACACGTGCGATTAATCGCGTGTGCACGTGCATAGGGTGTGACTTATGCGGCAAATCAACGGTTTCGAGAAAAGTGAGTGGACCTGGCTGGGTCAACATTTCTTGCGGGCAAGCCAATCGGCGCGTATTCGTTCATTAATCGCATAAATCGGCGTCTGCACGTGCATTGGGAGCGATTTATACGGCAAGTTAGCGCTTTCGAGAAAGGCGATTGCACTGGGATGGGTCAACGTTTTCGTGGCCTATTGGCTTACCTTTTTTTTCGGCCAAGCTAATCTTCGTGTGTCCGTTCATTAATGGCATAATTCAGCGCCTGCACGTGCTTAGGGAGTGATTTATGCGCCAAATCAGCGCTTTTGAGAAGTGATTGAACGCGGCTGGGCCAACATTCTCGTGGGCCATAGGCGTACCTTTTCTTTCTTTCGGCCAAGCCTATCTTCGTGTGTCCGTTTATTAATCGCATAAATCAGCGCTTTCGAGAAAAGTGATTGGACAGGGCTGGGCCAACATTTTCGTGGGCCATAGGCTTACCTTTTCTTTCTTTCGGCCAAGCCTATCTTCGCGTCCGTTTATTAATCGCATAAATCAGCGCCTGCACGTGCTTGCGGAGTGATTAATGCGGCAAATCAGCGCTTTCGAGAAAAGTGATTGGACAGGGCTGGGCCAACATTTTCGTGGGCTATAGGCTTACTTTTTTTCGGCCAAGCCAATCTTCGCGTGTCCGTTTATTAATCCTATAAATTAGTGCCTGACGTCCTTGAGGAGTGATTTATGCGGCAAATCAGCGCTTTTGAGAAAAGCGACTGGACGGTGCTGGGCCAACATTTTCGTGGGCTATAGGCTTACCTTTTCTTTTTTCTTCGGCCAAGCCAATCTTCGCGTGTCCGTTTATTAATCCTATAAATTAGTGCCTGAGGTCCTTGAGGAGTGATTTATGCGGCAAATCAGCGCTTTTGAGAAAGGCGACTGGACGGTGCTGGGCTAAAATTTTCGTGGGCTATAGGCTTACCTTTTCTTTTTTCTTCGGCCAAGCCAATCTTCGCGTGTCCGTTTATTATTCCTATACATCAGCACCTGCACGTGCTTGAGGAGTGATTTATGCGGGAAATCAACGCTTTAGAGAGAGAGAGAGAAACCATTTATCTATAGTGAGGTTGGGTGACTTCCTCGCAGGGTGGAGCCCTTAGTTCAGGGCCCCATTGGCTCGCGCCACTACGCGTGCCCGCCGCGGATCAGCCGTCGCTGCTCTGGCGGGTCTGAGCTGGTCGCTGCAGTCTCCCAGTAGGAAGGTGAAGGAATAGGGGAGTAACCCGGAGGGTGTGGGCACTCCCAGGTGCAATGATATACTGTGGGCTTTGCTCCACAATAGGGACAGTATGATTGATACTGTGTGGGGTGGAAGAGGTGAAGATAAAAGAGGCAGGGAAATAAATTAGTTTGAAGCTATCGTCACGTGACGGTATATATCTTCTCGGTTAAGGGAATTATGTGGTGGAGGGAAGTGTCTCCTCGTATCTGTGTAATATTGTAGAGTTTCAGTGTAGTTCAATGGTTCTGTCGGTGCATCGTCTCGGTTGGACAGCTCTTCCAATGGCGCCCGGTTAGCGAGCTTTCGGGCTACCGCATTAGCGTGTTCATTACCATGGGGAGAGGCGTGTCCAGGTGTCCAGACGATATGCACCCTGTGTAACGCTGTGGGGTGTAATGATGTAAGGATGCGGTGTGTGTAGGGTGTCACCCTCCCTTGTGCCAAAGTCCTGCAGGCGGTCTGAGAATCAGTGACCACTGTGATGGGTCCATCCGGTGACGGCATGGTATGGTTGAAGCATCTACGATGGCTAGGGCGACAGTAGCCTCTTCCGCCGTGTCACGGTACGACTAGACATAGGGCACATTTCTGTGGGTAGCGGGCCACGTTGGAGTATAGGACCGGTTTTTTCGATGTGCCATTGCCAAAGAGTCGAGCCAGGGCTTGTGCTCCTGCCTTTCTTCGGCCTTTATGACGGTCAGGGTGCATATTCCGGGGAATCGGGGTCACGCGAATTTTGTTGCGAATGCTAAGCGCAAGAAGTGTGTGGTTTTCCTGGTGTTTGGTATCCTAGCCGGGATAGAATGAAAACTAGTTAGTTATGGCTGAGGAAACATCTTCATGGGCTGGCTTACCTTTTCTGGGGGTGTCAAGGCAATCTGCGCGCGTCCATTTATTCATCCCATAAATCCGCGTCCGCATGTATATGGAGATGTATGTATGCGAAAAACCAGCGCTTTAAAGAGACCTTATTGGACCTGGTGAGACATGATTTTCACTGGCTATAGGATTACTGTTTTCATTTTTACCGAAAGAATAATCTGAGCTTATTCCTTTAGTTATCGCGTAAATCGGCGTCAGCATGTGCGTGGCGAGTGTTTTAAAAAAAATCAGCGCAGAAGATTTTCGCAGGCTTTCGTAGATTTTCTTAGCGATTTTTCGTTCTTCCGAGAAAATTAATTTCAGCTTAGTCGTTTACTTATCGCGTAAGACGGCGTCACACGTGCGTGGGGAGAGTGATGTATGCGTAAAACCAGCGCTTTAGAGAGAACTGATGGACCTGGACGAGTCAATATGTTCATGTGCTATAGGTATACGTCTTTTTTTTTCATTTTTCCGAGAAAGTAAATCTGAGCTTATTCGTTTATCTATTGCTTAAATCGCCGTCAGCCCATGCATGGGTCGTCATGCATGCGAAAAACCAGTTAGAGAGAACTCATCGGACCTGGCTGAGTCAAGATTTTCATTAGCTATAGGTTAAACTTTTTTTTTGTTTCGAGAAAGTTAATCTGAGCTTTTTCGTTGATTTACCGCGTTAATCAGCGCTAGCGCGCACATGGAGCGTTATGTATGCCAAAAACCAGCGCTTCGGCGAGAACTTACTCGACCTGGCTGAGACAATATTTTCATGGGCTTAGCGTTTTTTTATTTTTCCGAGAAAATTATTCCGAGCTTCTTTATTTATCGTGTAAATAGGTGTCAGCACGTGCATCGGGAGTGATATATGGGCTAAATCAGCGCTTTCGAGAAAAGTGAATGGACCTGGCAGGGCCAACATTTTCATGGACTTTTCAACAATTTTTTCGGGTAAGCCAATCTGCGTGTATCCATTTAATCACATAAACAGGCGTCTGCACGTGGATGGGGAGTGATTTATTCGCTATACCAGCGATTTCGACAATAGTGATTGTACTTGGCTGGGCTAACATTTTAATTGGCTATAAGCCCACTTTTTTTCAATTTTTTCAGTGTTCTTAAATACTCTTCGTGCCTGGTATGCTTATGGAGCGAAATATATGTTATTGGGAACCTCGCTCACACTTTGTGGGAATGCAGTGTTCGAAAAGCATTGTTTGGTCTTCTTACCAGGTGCCATCAGAAATTTTCGTTAAAAACTGGCAATTCTAAAACTTGGTAATATGGAGCATCTCACCGCAAGGACTTTTTAAATGCGATTAGCATTCTCAGGATACTTGACGTCGTTTCCGGTGCGTCTTTCTATGTCCGGACCTAACCATTTTACCACCATTAGTCACTGGATAGTCTATGGTCGAATGGCTAGAGCATAGGGCTGCTATGCTAAGGGAACCAGGTTCAAAAACAGTCATTGGGCCAACTTGGGTCAATGATTAGGTGACAGTGAGTTTTTGCCACTTTTCAATTAACCTTTTTCCTGTCAGTTTAGGTCACTGTAATATGCGCCACTGGATATGTGCTGCTATCCAATGAGCATATTTGACACCAACTTGAGACACAGTCTTCGACACCACTGGGTAAATGCAACTTGTTATGCGCCACTCTTCAATGGCAAAACAGTCTTTAAATTTCTTCTGCGCTAAACGGAATCGTATATTGAGACAATCTTGTCTGAATATATATTAACACGCGTCACATGCGGGCTTTGAGGCGGCACTGCTAAATAATGCAGCACATCCAGAGGGAAGCACGAGAGCGGAACAAAAGCATGAGATAGACTTCGTACTTTCTCCCGATCCCAGCATAGTGCAGGACGTAGAAGGGTTAGGTAGGGTAAAGTGCAGTGAACGTAGGTTAGCAAGGTCTACGATTCCCCTCAATTTGAAGAGAGAAAGAGTAAAATTGGTCAGGAATAAACAGGCCTGCGTAGACGCAGTAAGGGTTAAAAGCAGGTGAATTCAGACTGATACTTGCCAACACATATGCAGCCTTAGAAGAGAGAGATGAAGATGACATAGAGGTAATTAATGAAACCATAACTAGGCTGGGTTCAGAAGCAGCAACTGAACTGGGAGGTAAGGGAATAAGGCAACCAGTAGGTAAGCTCTCCCAAGTAACAAAGGACCTAATAAAGAAACCACAAAGTACAAAAGTGTCGAATCCAACTCAAGAGATAAGACATAATTCAGGGAACTATCAAAACTGATCAATAAGGAGAAAGTAAGGGATATTCGAAATTATAACATGAGAAAGACTGAGGAAGCTGTAAAAAATGGACGCAGCATGAAAGCAGTGAGAAGGAAACTTGGCATAGGACAAACCAAGATGTATGCACTGAAAGATAAGCAGGGTAATATTATCAGCAATCCCGAAGATATAGTAACAGCAGCAGAAGAATTCTATACTGACTTGTAACTTTTACAGTACCCAGACTCTTCGACGTAGTAATGAACAAGTTACAGAGACTCCTTGTATAACTAGCGATGACGTTAGAAGGGGGCTTGCAAGACATCCAATGGGGAAAAGCGGCAAAAGATGGAATAACAGTCAATTTAATCAAAGATGTATACAGGAGACAGTTTTTGAAAAACTGGTGGCCCTTTATACAAACTGTCTATCATCTTCACAGGGTCCCCGAGAACTGGAAGAATGGCGACGTTATACTAAAAGTGAAATAATACGTCGACGTTGACTGTTTAAGTGCCATTCTAGAAACCTCACAATGCTTGTTTCATGTCAAGGAAGAACTTCGTTTATGAAAAATATTGTATCTGAAGGGTCCGACTACCCTTTTAGAAATTCCTATTGTTACGTAGGTAAAATGGAGAAAATCCGACGGTGTCGTGCTGGGAAGAATTATATGCAAATGTGACGTCAGTAAGGGCAATGTCCCAGTCGTGGTGGTCCTTGGAAACGTACTTGGACAGCATGTCGGTAAGAGTATGGTTTCACCGCTCTGTCAGGCCATTGGTTTGAGGATGGTATGAGGTAGTCAGCTTGCGTTGAATGGAGCAGGAACGCACAATGTCGGCGATAACTTTCGAGAGGAAGTTACGACCACGGTCAGTAAGCACCTGTCGGGGGCGCCATGAAGCAAGATAATGTCACGCAAGAGAAAGTCCGCGACGTCAGTGGCGCAACTGGTAGGGAGAGCCTGTGTGATAGCTCATGGGGTGGCGTAATCAGTTGCGAAGGATACCCATTCGTTCCCAGAGGATGACGTGTGAAAGGGACCGAGGAGGTCTAATCCAACACGAAACAACGGTTCCACAGGGATGGTGATCGGCTGGAGATGACCGGCAGGTAGCACCTGAGGTGTTTTCCAATCCTGACAGGGATCACAGGCAGATAACGTCGGACGCAGCGAGCGAGATCAGGCCAATAGAAGCGGCGGCGGATGCGGTCATACGTGCGGGTTACCTCCAGATGGTGGAACCCCAGGCAGTGGGTGCATCATGCATCTCAAAGAGCACAGTCTGTTGTAGAGGTTTTGGCACGACAAGAAGAAGATCAGATCCATCAAGGAGGAAGTTCATTTGGTACAGAATGCCGCCCTGGAGGACATATCGGCGAACGGATGCGTCGGTAGATGTAGAGCGCACACGCTCGATGAGTGCTCGCAGCGATAGGTCTCGGTACTGCTCATCGGCGATGTAAGTAAAGGCAGACACAGAGAAAATTCCGTTGGCGGTACCGCTGTCGTCGGCGTCAGGTTCGTCTACCGGGTAGCGAGACAGGCAGTCAGCGTCCTTGTGTAGTCGGCCAGATTTGTAGGTGACAGAATACGAATATTCTTGGAGGCGTAAGGCCCAGCGACCAAGTCTTCCTGCAGGATCTTTCAGTGAGCAGAACTAGGAAAGCGCGTGATAGTCTGACAACGAAAAAGGGTTGGCCACATAAGTATGGGCGGAACTTCACAACCGCCCAAACTAGAGCCAGACACTCACGCTCAGTGATGGAATAGTTGCGCTCCGCAGGTGAGAGGAGCCTGCTGGCGTAAGCGATAACACGGTCGTGGCCGCACCGGCGTTGTGCCAGTACTGCGCCGATTCCGTTACCACTGGCATCAGTTAGACTTTGGTAGGTGCAGAAGGATCGAAATGGGCCAGAACGGGAGGCATAGTGAGAAAGGTCGATTAGATGTGAGAATGCAGAGGCCTTGTTATCGCCCCACTGGAAAGGGGCGTCTTTTTTTCAAAAGCTCGGTTAGTGGTCATGCTGTGGCCGTGAAATTTTTCACGAAACGGCGGAAGTACGAACAAAGGCCGATGAAGCTGCGCACATCCTTGACACGCTTCAGAACAGAGAAGTGCATAACAGCATGGATCTTGCCTGGGTCCGGTTGCACTCCGTTCGCGTCAACGAGATGTCCAAGGACGGTAATCTGGCGACGGCCGAATTGGCATTTGGATGCGTTGAGTTGCTGACTAGCTCGACGAAAAACGTCCAGGACTGCCGAGAGGCGCTCGAGGTGCGTAGTGAACATTGGGAATAATACTATAATGTCGTCCAAGTAGCACAGGCACGTGGACCATTTGAAACTGTGAAGAAGGAAGTCCATCATATGTTCAAAAGTGGCAGAAGCGCTACATAGACCGAATGGCATCACTTTGAATTGATAAAGACCGTCGGATGTTACAAAAGCAGTCTTCTCGCGGTTGAGATCGTCCACAGCAATCTGCCAGTAGCCGGAGCGAAGGTCAATAGAGGAGAAATAGCAAGCACCGTGGAGGCAGTCAAGGGCGTCATCAATCCGAGGTAGGGGATCCACGTCCTTTTTGGTAACCCTGTTAAGGTGCCGATAAGTCACGCAAAAGTGCCATGAGCCCTCCTCCTTTTTTACCAGTGCAACAGGTGACGCCCATGGACTACATGACCGTTCAATAATGTTCTTGGCAAGCATTTTGCGAACTTCGGTGTGAATAATTTGACGCTCAGCCGGTGACACTCGATACGGGCGGCGATGAATAGGAGGGCATCACCGGTATTAATGTGATGTTTAGCAGCTGTAGTTTGGGCCAAAGGACGATCGTTAAAGTAAAAAATATCGTAGTAGGAAAACAGAACATGGTAGAGCTCACGAGCGTGCGTGGACGGCATGTCGGGCGCAATCATTTTCTGTAAGTCGGCAATGGTACAAGTTGCCGACTGCGATGCTAGAGGAGGATCGGCTGAATTGTCTTCTACTGCAATAGATGCTACTGAGTGATCCTAGAATGAGCAAAGCTGGGCTAGAGACATCGCACGGGGCAGCACTTGTGTCGTCAAGCCAAAATTGGCCACTGGCAGGCAGACGCAATTCACCATAATAGCTAAAACTGTATGAGGTACTGTGATCCTATGAGTAAGGAGGACGTCTTGAATAGGAGCCACGATGTAGTGACCGTCGGGGACTGGTGGGGATGACACTGAGTCAACGTAAGTCAGTGCCGAAGGTGGCCAGTGAACGAAGTCGACGGAACTAAGGTGACTGGAGTGTGGTTCAGCGGAATCCAGAACAGGCAGGTCAAGGCGGAGAGTACTGGCGGAACAATCGATGAGAGCAGGATGTGCGGAGAGGAAGTATAAGCCGAGGATGATGTCGTGGGGACAGTGGGCGATTACTGTGAATAGCACGATAGTGGAGCGATTGGCGAAGGAGACGCGGACGGCACACATAGCAATTACGGGGGCTGTTCTGCCATCGGCGACACGGACAACAGGCATCGTGGCGGGCGTGATTATTTTCTTCGGCCGGTTACGAAGGTCACCGCTCATTACCGATAAATGCGCCCCAGTGTCTATAAGAGCAGACCCAGAAACACCATCAACTTGCACGTCAAGAAGGTTCAGATGAGTTGGCAACGTGGCAACGTCAGTAGAGGATTTGGCGGCGTAGGGAGCAATGCAGCGTCACCTCGAGGCGCTGCATCGTCTAGTTTTCCGGCAGGGAGCGGCGTCCGAAGGGAGTCGGTGAATAGGAGCGACGGGGCTGAGGAGAGTGAGATTGTCGTCGTTGGGGCGAAGGTGAACGAGGATAGGGGCGGTTCAGCGCAGGAGAATCAGTGGCGGAATTATCGGAGCGTGCGGCACAGGGACAAGAAGGTCCACTTGGGGGGCAAGAGTAGGTAGTATAAGTAGACCGGGTCAAGGTACTCCAGCGACTGCGACAGTGCTGAGAAATGTACCCGGTTCGATGGCTGTGAAAACAAATGGGCTTGTCAGCAGTGTGCCATTCAGATGGGTTGCAGAAACGTGGAAGGTAAGAAGATGCTGGACGGGGCAGAATCGAAGAAGCCGGGTGGGTATCAGGGCGATGGGCCAAGCAGATGGTGTGAAGACCCATGTTTGCGAACTCCTGGCGGACAACTACCTGGATCAGGGAAACAGTGACTGCAGGTGCGTTGGAGGGGCTGGAGTTGAAGGCAGCCGGATAGGCGGCCTCGATCTCCCACCGGACGATCCTGGTAACATGGCCAGTGTTGTTGGGACGAGGAGCGTTGGCACAGGAAGATGTCGCTGGGGTGTTGGGCAGACGGGCAAACTGCTGGTCGATACGTCGGCTGTTAGCGAGTTCCAGGCAGCGGCACGCTTTTATAACTGCATCCTTCGTTGCCACGTTGTTGAAAATGAGCAAGTTGAAGGCGTCATCGGCAATGCGTTTGAGGATGTGGGAAACCTTGTCTGACCCAGTCACGTGTGCGTCAACTTTGCGGCACAGAGCCAAGACATCCTGAATGTACGTGACATAGGGCTCTGTTGACGTCTACACATGGCCGGAACGCACCTTCTGCACGGCAATTTGGTGACTGTAGGGGTTGCCGAACAAGTCTCGGAGCTTTTGCTTAAGCGAATCCCAACTGGTGAGCTCATCTTCGTGCGTCCGAAACCAAACTCAAGGTGTGCCACCAAGGTAAAGGACTACGTTGGCGAGCGTGATAGTAGGTTCCCACCGTTTATTGCGGCTGACTTGTTTGTACAGGCTGATCCAGTCCTCGACGTCTTCCCCATTTTTGCCAGAGAATACGTCAGGATCACGGGGAGCGGGGAGTGATATAGGTCGTCGAAGTGGCAGCAGGTGTCGGAGCAGGTGGAGTCGCGTTGTGGTTGCCAGGAGCCATGAAGGAAGGCTTGACATACCGTCCACTGCGAAGCTCCGTGACGAGGTACAGGGAATGTCCACCTACACCAGATATGTTACGTAGGAAGACACAGACGAATAGCTATATACAAGTACATTTACAATGAAATACGTCACACTTGGTCAAGAGGCAACAGCCCGCGCTAGCCTCTAATCGTCGTCGTCGTCGTCGTCTTCACACTGCTCGCCTCTTCGTCATCGCAAATACTGTTCCGTAGCAATATCTCCCGCCACCCCCAAATTTAAATCTTCCACTGCAGCTGCTGTTTGGTCAAGTGGCATAGACCGTTCAGGCATTCCGCGATATAACATCGAAGTTGAATTCTCTGCTACTTGCAGTTTATGCAAGTTTCGCAAGCCAGCAAAAACCAGTGCAGCATTATGCGATAACAGAAATGCCGAGACGCGAAAGCGTGGACGGCGCAGAGTTGAGCTAAAAGAAAACTTTTCGACCGCCCGCGTCGTTGTCAAGGCTAATTTCAATGAGTTCTTTTTTTTAAAATATAGATAAGTAGCATTTTATTTCGTATTATAATACATATAATTATGTTTTTTGCAACGAGTGGTTGAGTACTAGTGACAGAATTTAACTGAGGAGTGCTTTCGTCCTCAGGCAAGTGCGTGAATGTTCTGGGGGAGTCTGCAATCATGTCCTGCATTTACCTCAGTTTCTCGATTATTAAGGCCCTCTTCACGATAATATTGACGCCTTAGAGATTCTCAAGCACTAACCTAACATTTTATTTTGACTTATTATTTGCCTTTAGTGTCCCTTTCAAGGATTGAAAAATTATAGTTCCATTAGCTTACCCATACCAAAACGAAGGGACTGTGTCACGTTTATGCCACGAGCCCCGCCTCCATTTTTGGCACATTCCTTTTTGCTGCACGTGACAGCTTTGTGTTTCTTGTGTGGCAGTTTTGCAAGTTTTGAATCAGATTACTTACCAAAGTCATGTGCAATAATTGGTGACATTATGGAGAGTGCACCCAATGTAAAGGTGCTTACCGGTACGGACTTGATTCTAATGCAGGAAGCAGGGCTCCCTCGAGAAAGAGTCTACACTGCTTTGTTTGAAATTTTGGCATTTTTCACACTGTGCAGCAGTTTGATACATTAAGGATCCAATCATCAGCACATGATCTACACACCGCACTTGTCCGTTTGCAATGCCCAAACCTGATGAGTGGCCCTTTAAAGAACCACTATGATAATACTGGCTACAGACATCATGATATACAAAAAAAGGCATCTTAACAGATATCGCTATGGAAAACAAAGCGTCTGAATTTTCTTAGCAGTGGGACATGAATATCGCTGACTCGAAGGCATGCACATTTTGTCAGCCTCGTTATGAATTAAAAGATCCTGGCCCTCTTTTAGAAAAATAACCTAACAAGAAAATTCAAGTTACTGAGTCTTCTATCCTCGAACCCGTTGCATGCAGAGTAGGTGATCCGTGCTATCTAGCAGGCTATCACTACATTCACGCAATGTTGCAATCTGCTTAACGACACCATGCTTGCAGAAAGTTCTAGTTTTGCAACTTCAGTGTTGCTAGATGTGAAATTATTCAGAGAACTTAAGGGATGGCTGCGATTCCTTTAAACTATAATGGCATTTCGGACAATGCACAATATGTAAGGAACCTCGTATTTTGAGAGGCTACAAGGACAATGTTTTTGCCTATGGGCAATACAAATGTGGCTGCCGACCGTAATTGCCCAAGCAGGCAGAGTACAAATGGTGGTCTGAATGGAATGGCCATGTCTGCAGGCTAGTTAGTTACACGCTGCTTAAGGCAACAATGTCCACTGCCTAGCACAGACCATGCATAGCTGTTAAGAAGGAGCGATTTCTATACCCTCAGGATAGCTGTGGCTTGCAGAGTGCTTATAGTCAGTCACTATGTGGACCTTCTATGCAGCAGGAGAGATTTTTCTCTACACTGCCCCAATCTGAGGAAACAGCTTCAACAACAACAAAAGGCTGCACCAGAAATGTGCTTGTGAACTCATTTAATAGTAGTTCTTTAATGGTGGAGGCCCGGGCTCGGTTCTGTATTTGTACAGAAGAAAAGTTGGGAAAATGGCACTTGCTCTGGAAGAAGTCGAAATGAAAACATGTAACTTGAAATTCGAACCAATTTCGCATTACGTCACTGTACAGCTTTCTGTGGGATATCTTCTTTGCATTCTTTGCCTTAGCTATTACAAACTCGAATGGCATACAAGCCACAATCCAAGGGTTTTACTGCCATCAGTTGCAAAGCTGGCTTCTAGCATTAAGTGGCTTTGCAAAAGATTGTAATTATGAGCTTGGCCTTCTTTGTAAACCAACAACAGTTCCCTTAACTTTCAATGTGCCACGTCCTTCTTTGATCAGCAAAGGAACCTGTAAAACATGAATGCATTGGCTCCATGTGTAATCGCAACATGACATACTTCTTCAGCAAATATATAGTACCATATCTGCTGGTGTACAGGTTGCACCTTTGTATAAGGCTCATCCCATACTTTTTGCAACCTTTGAATAAAAAATTGGTACATAAGACTGACCTGTGTATAAGGTACACTTATTTTTAGCTCCGAAAGCATTACCGAACATGATTATACATGCTTGTACACCCGCTGCAAAATGTTGTAGTTGCCCATTTCAGGGCACTAAGTTTCCGTAATAAAAATTTTTACAAGCTCCTAATTCTACCAGGATAAAACTTGAACCAACTTTTCTCTTAGGCGCAGGAAAATGAGAATTATTGCACTTCACTCGAACTCGTCAAAGGCTTCATACTCTAACACACTGTAAAAAGTTCAGCCACTTGGTCTGGCAGCATCGCTGGGATACCGTTGTGGCCTCTGAATAACTTGTACACAATGTTGTAAGCATCTTGAACTATGTCGCTGGCATGACCTCTGAAGCGCAGCATGCTTGGGCCGAACAGATAAACAATGATTGCATCACGCATCAAAGCGAAATGGAGACTAGAAGCCGGAAGCACCGTGACTACTGCTGAACTGCCGAGACTTCTTGCATGACCAAAATTTTTTAGCGGGCTGATGCCGGGCGCTACAATGTAACAACAAAAAATTGTGGTGCCTTTTTCTTTTTTACTGCATTAGTCCAGAGGCTTTACCGTCTTCTCTAAAAGAAAAAACAACCTGTTACAGCAAACCATGACCTCCAATCACAGAGGCACCTTTACCACGGAGGCCACGCGGTTACACTAGCTGTGCTGCCTACACAGTGAGCCCTTGGAGCTGGAATCTATTGCCACTGTCGCTCCGCTGTTAAAACAAGTCACTCCACTGTTAAAACAAAATTCGATTTCGTTTAGAATGATGCCATGCCCGATTATTTGCACTTGCGAAAAAACATGCATACATTGATCGCACCAGCACGCTTGGGTTTATGCATATACAAGATGCTGCACCAGTTGTAGGAGAAACACTGATGAAATTTTGGGGGAAAGCTGCATCTTATACACTGGGAAATATGGTATATACACTAGCTTTGCTTGGCTGTTTATCAAGACACAACCAGTGACATTTCACACGTTAAAATTTTGCACATAGCCTTTTCTGCAGCTGCACTATAAATACAAATATTTTCTGCACAACATGCTTCACGGCAGTTAGCCATTAAAATGTGGCACACTTAAGCTCTGTCAATGTGCTCCGTGGAACTCGGATTGTAGTTGATGATGTCTTTGCTCAATCTCAACACTACGGTTTGTGAAGAATAATTCAATGAAATTGCACTCAGGTTTCTCTGTGCCAAATTCCCACGAAAGTTAAGTGCCGCAATGAGAGCAAGAAAGAAACCCTCAGTCGAGATACACAAGCAATGGTAAATGCTCATTTTCTGGCAATTCTACTTTTTCAGTGTGCTGAGTTACCTGCACTTTTTTTTTTTCATAGAATAGAGAGTTTGTACCTTCGTGTCTTCTGTGCGCACGAACTGGACTCTGTACACCGAGCGAAGGAGGCACAGCTTGATTGAGAGCAATGCAAGGCGCATCCCAATGCAGTTTCTTGGTCCAGCACCGAAAGGAAGGTAAGTGTATGGCTGGATTGATCCTACATTTTCTTCACTGAACCTGTAAGCAAAAGCAGGTCAATGACACCATTAAAAAATGCACTGTGCAGTTTTCTTTCACTCATCGTTTTTCTTCAGTAAACATAAGCTTCTCCAACATTTTTCTAAGCTCCTCTCATGTCATTGTCCCGCAAACATTTTTGTATGGCTCACTGTTGCACCAAGAGCATGACAATGCCATTTAGACATCTATAAATGGTAAAGGGGCTTTGAAAGAAAGGTAGGCCCAAACTAAGTCATACTATAAAATTAACTTTGAATGCTACACATACTAAAGCTGTGAAATTATAGTGTAGGCTGAATGCTCTGATAAGCTCCACCTTTTAAAATTTTTCACTATTGAAGGATGTGAAATACTTTCAACCATGGGAACTAAGCATGAACAACTGAAGTCTAAGCTGCAGTTCCTAAAGTTTAAATGTCTGATCGGTGCATAACATTTTTCACAATAGTATCAAGAAGTGCATTCTGCAAATACTGCACTAATTGACGTTACAGCTAGTGGCAGGAAAAGCAAATTACAGTAGTGCAGACTAATAAAAGTACGTATTAGTTAGATTGGTGTATATGACATAACAATGGATGCCTGCAACATTGTAAGCTTGGTGATGTGTACTAAAGCAAAATAAGCTGCCTGTTGCATGGCTCTCATTCCACACTGTCACAACTATTGAATGGGACAATTGTGAGCCAGCAAGAGAAAGAAAAACACACAATATCCAGAGTCAAACATAAGAGATGCCACACCACATCTGCAACACACTATAGCTTTAACAGCCGTGTTAATCGGAAACAGCGACTTACTGCTGTGCATTATATGTAGTAAGTGAAGGCAACAAATATCCTCACTGTAAAGCAGTGAATCTCAAAACTTGCCTTGCATACTGCATTAGATATAGCAAACTTTCCATGCTATTAAGTTGTAAATGTCACTGCTATAATGTGGGCATTCCCTCATTGCATTGCTATTCATTCAACTACAATAATTTATAGGTAATGTGTTTCCCAAATGCACGATTTCTGTGAAACGAATTTTCTTCGCATTGCTCTTTTAAGCACACTTTATTAGGTTAAAATAAGCTGTGAATGATTGCATGCTGTTTCCTAAAATTCGGTGTGTTTGAACACATAAAACGTAACTTTCTTTCTTAAATGTGTCCTCAATTCACATATGGTCATGTCCTCACTGTGAATCACCTGTCTGGATTGAAGAGTTCAGGTTCAGGGAAGTATTCTGGGTCATGGTGCATGGCATAGATGGGAATGACAGCAGAAGAACCCTTGGGAAGCTTGATCCCAGTGCCAGCTAAGACATAGTCATCAAAGGCACATCGTTGAGTCCTGCAGCCAAAGAAGAAAAAGAAAATGCTTTTGTTTAGATTAACCAACTTCCCAGCATTCTGTAGTCTGAAGTACACATGCTTTACCACTCCCAGCAATCATGCGTGTCACTGCTTCTAATTGATTTATTTATATTGTTGCTAGGCGGAGGCAAGCATGAATGTTCTTTATGCAAGGCGAATGCTGAAGGCACCAGCTGACAATAGAACATGGCGGCCGAAGCGGCCCAGCAAAAGCTACACTTCCTCTTCATCGTCTCTTGCCTGCATGCACATCCTGTTCTGCATTGCGACACTATGCCACCGGAATTGGAGCGCCGACCCGGCGCAAGCGATTAGAGCCCGGCAAAGGCATGCACATAGGGCTTTAAATGGGAGAAATGAACAAAATCGGTTCCTGGCCGTATGGACCATGGGCCTGGCTCTTCGAGAGCAATCTCGTACATTACATCCAAGAGCTGTCACAGGATTCGGTAGGGACCTGAATATCGCGACAGAAGTTTTTCCGATAGACCCACACGACGAGATGGTGACCACAGGAGTACAAGGAAGCCAGGTAAATAATGCATGTCCCGATGGTGCGTATAATAATGGGGCTTCTGGAAAGCCTGGGAATCAGTAAGGCAAGTGCGGGCAATCTGATAGGCCTGTGCTGCCATAGAAATCGTATTGCGGGCATAAGCACTGTGTGACCGTGTGAATTGTGGAAGTACAATGTCCAGGGGCAAAACAGGATCATGGCCAAACAGTAGATAAAATGGTGAGTAACTTGCAGTGTCATGGCAGGATGAATTGTATGCAGAGGTGACATATGGCAGAGCGACCTCCCAGTCCTGGTGGTCTGGAGGAACGTACATAGCTAGCATGTCGGTAAGCGTTCTGTTCGGTCGCTCTCTGAGACCGTTAGTCTGTGAATGGTAAGCAGTGGCTATTTGATGCTCAGCAGAGCACAGGCAGAGTATATCACCAATGACCTTGGACAAGAAGTAACGCCCGCAATCCGTGAGAACCAGACGTGGAGCACCGTGGTGCAGGATGACATTGTGTAGGAGGAAATCCGTGACGTCAGTGGCATGACTTGTAGGCAGTGCTCCCGTAATAGCAAATCACATCGCGTAATGGGTTGCAACTGCAACCCATTTGTTGCCCTTAGTTTAGAAAGGGAAAGGGCCAAGTAGGTTGAGTCCCACGTGAAAGAAAAGCTGTGGGAATATGGATGGGTTGTAAAAGCCCAGCTGGAGCCATGGGAGTGGGCTTCCAGCATTTGGCACAAGTCGTAAGCAGTCACATACCAATAACAGAGCGGTAGAGGTCAGGCCAGAAAAAACTGCGCCGGACTTGGTCAAAGCTGCGAGTGACACCGAGATGCTCAGCGGTGGGTGTGTTGTGGAGTTGCTGAAGCACGGTGCGTTGAAGGTGCCCCGGTATGGCCAGCAGTAGGTCAGCACCATCAGGGCGCAAGTTGCGTTTGTACAGGGCTCCGTCAAACATACAGAAGAGACGTAGGGAAGGATCAGGAGTTGGTGAGCTTAACTGATCTATGATGGTTCGCAGAAAGGGATCACGGTGCTGTTCATCGTCAATGTTGAGGAAGCCTGAGATGGACATAACGCTGGTGTCGGATTCTAGGTCTGTGGCTTCCGATGGGTCGACAGGGTGGCGGGACAAGCAGTCGGTGTCCTGATGTAAACGGCCGGATTTGTACACTACAGAGAAAGTGTACTCTTGCAAGTGCAATGCCCAATGCCCAAGACACCCTGTGGGGTCCTTCAGCAAGGAAAGCCAGCAGACGCATGGTAGTCGGTAATTACTCGAAAATGGCGACCAAACAGGTATAGGCAAAACTTCGCTATTGCCCAAACCAGCGCTAGGCACTCTCGCTCTATGATAAAATTGCTGCGCTTGGCCGTGGACAGAAGACGGCTTGCGTAAGCAATAAAGCACTCTTGATCATGCTGAATTTGGGCAAGAACAGCACTAATGCCGTGACTTCTAGCATCTGTACGGATTTCAGTGGGTTCTGAAGGGTCAAAATGGGCTAAAATTGGGAAGCTCATCAAGAGTCTGATGAGTGCTGTGAAAGCTTCGGCCTGCCGCTGTCAACATGTGAAAGTGACGTCATTCTTTAAAAGCTCGGTTAGAGGCCGCGCAATGTCAGCAAAATTTTGAACAAAGTGACGAAATTACAAGCATAAGCCTATGAAGCTGCGAACGTCCTTAAAGAGACCCGCAACGATTTTGACAATTTTGCACAAACATACCGAGTCGTTAGAGTAGGTCCTTCCGATCATTAACTGACGCATCTAAGTGCTTCGCGTAAAGCATGTAATTTATTATAAGGTTTTAAAAACGTACATCGCTGCCAATCGCAGCACATCGTTCGGCTGAATTTTAAGCCGCCCCTTCCCATTTGACGTCATTTGCCCGAATGACGTTAGGGCAAGCTATTCGATTGGCTGCAAAGGGCATGTCATCAATAATTTTTCTAACTTTATGGTGAACAAATGTTGTTTGTAATAGTTGGAATGTTAGTTAATTTGTTTCTATAAAAAAAGGTAACAGAAAGAGAATGCACAAGAACAATTTTTCACTACACTTAAGCACTTCCGGCACACAGCAAGTGTTGTCTGCTTGTGTCATAGCGTGCTCAATTTTGACAAGAGCTCCGCGATCAGCGTCGGTCTCAGTCTTTTCGCGAGCACCACGATTCAACTTTGTTGCATTGTGGGCTGCAAACGTAGCGACTGGCAATATGTCAAGCTGCAACATTGTGTCCCTCTGCAAGGCAGCAGACGAGCAGACTGGCTGCAGTGCATCGGACCGCCGCTATCCGATCGGCGCCAGGATTTGCGCATTTGCAGCCGTCACTTTACACTGGAGGATTACTACTGCAATAGTGTTTCACGAGTCCGGTATTCGGGTGAGCACAAGCACAAGGGGACAGAGCCAGGCCGTTTGACTGTGCCGTTTCACGGGATGAGCAGAAGCACAAATGTGAATGGTCTGCACGGTGCAGCCACTTGGTGGCACAGAGCTCAACCACACACAGTAGCAGTAAGGAAATTTATTCTTCTTTGTTGCCGGTGTAAATTTCTTGCAGGAGTGTAATTGTTAATGCATTGTTTTTGTAAATGTTTAAAATGTTTTACACTTGGTTAGAGCAACATTAGCGGTTTGATTGGCTGGTTAAGCTCTGCACCACTAGGTGGCTGGACTGCGCAGACCGATCAGGCCGCTCACGTACATCTACACTAAAGTTCCTTCCTCAGCTTGAGTTTATGCCTCCAGCCATCTGTCGAAATGACTAGCTCGCGTGACTGTGGTTACTGGAATACCAGACACGCTCGACACTCCGACAGAATGCTCGCAACGCACACTGCTTCGGTAGCACTCGCTTGGGGTCGACTTCTAAGCAGCTGGTGGAGAGTTTGGAGAGGCTTCACGCGCTCGCTCCTAGAGAACCGGAAGTCAACGACACGACCTGCCATCATGATGCAGAGCCAGTGAAGGCGGAGCTTAGCCCCAATCACTCAGCGAACGAGTCGAGGAGAAAATGCATGACTATGGAGGAGGGTAACTTGTAATCGTCCGTAGCTCTCTTAATATGAGACGCTTCCCACAAATTGTGGTGCGAATGATTAACTTTAGTTGTACCATATGCATCTAAATTATTTGTCTGAACCGTTTCAGGAGCCCTTTTACTGAGGATGGCACAGGAAAGCCTTGCATGACTCGAACTTTGGCCGGGTCAGGTTGAATTTCATTGGCGTTTAGAAGGTGCCCAAGAACAGTTATTTCACGACAACCGAAGTGACACTTCAAGTTGAGCTGAAGTTTCGCAGGGCGAGATTTGGCAAGGACAGAAGCGAGACACTCAGTGTGGGTTTCAAAGGTTGGACCAAAGACGGATTGAGTCATTGAGATAACACAGACAGATGGTCCACTTCAAGCCTCGGAGAAGGGTGTCCATCATCCTCTCGAACGTCGCACGGGCATTGCAATGCCTTCGAAAAAGTCCATCAGGCATAATAAAGGCTGTCTTCTCGCGATTCTTCTCATCATCAACTATCTGTGAGTAGCCCGAGCGGAGGTCAATCGATGAAAAATATTTCGCCCTATGCACAGTCAAGTGCATCATCGATACGAGGCAATAGATACACATCTTTCTTGGCTATCTTGTTCAGATGGCGATAATCAACACACAGTCTCCAGGTGTTGTCTTTTTTCTTGACCAGGACTACTGGTGAGGCCCACGGGCTAGAGGAAGGCTCGATGATGTTCTTCTTCAGCATCGTCACAACTTCGCTTTGAATGATGCTGCGCTCTGCTGCAGACACGCGGTAGGGGCGGTGACGAACGGAACTTGCATCGCCAGTGTAAATCCAATGAGTGGCTAGGGCTGTCTGACCGAGTGGGCGGTCATCGAAATAAAAAATATAGCAGTAACTAAACAGAATGTGCCTAAGGTCTTCAGTTTGAGCTGGAGAGAGGTCGGCAGTGACCATGTTATAGACGTCGCGGTAGGGTGACGAAGCCGAACAGGAACACGTGACGATAGGGCTGACAGAGGCAGAAATATTGGGCACAAGTAGACATCTTATACTAGTGCTCAGGTGTCAGACAGGCCACTGTCATGTTACTGGGAAGAACATGTGCAACAGACCCAAAGTTGAGAATGGGATTCCAAGTAGAATTAGAATTATAGACAATGGTGACAACAGTACTTGGAAGTGTGATACCATGCTGTAGAATAACGTCGACAGGCGGAGAGACAATGTGTAGTTGCTATCAGGAACATGTGGTTGAGCGTTAAAAGATATAGTAGTAGCATCTGGAGGTGGCAACCGGGCAAATTTGGCAGAACACAGGGACAGATGATGAGCATCAGAAACAAAGTAGCCACCAGAAGGAAGGTCCAGCTGCATGACGCTTATAGTACAGTCTATTAGGGCAGGATGGGTCAAAAGAAAGTCCATCCCCAAAATCAGGTCATGTGGACAGTGCTCCAACACAATAAATAAGACGGTGGCTTGATGGCCGGCAATCGTTACTCGTGCTGTACACATGCTGACAACTGGTGGCGTACTGCCATCAGCAACGTGCACTTTGCATGGTACGGCAGGCGTGAGGACCTTTCTGAGTCTTTTGCGAAGGGCGGCACTCATTACAGACATCTGCGCACCGGTGTCGATGAGGGACTTCACTGGGGCTCCATCCACCGAAACGTCTAATATGCTTCCAAGGGTAGGTAATGTGATCAGAGGATTTGCAGGCTGGGTCATTGATGCAGCGTTACCTCCGGGAGCTGAACCAACTAGTTTTCCTGTGGCCCGAACGCGGGGCAAGAAGAGCGGCAAACCAGACTGATGACTCAGGGGCAATGGTGACCGGCTGGTTCGAAAGGTCATAGGTACATTGCAAAGAAACGGGGAGCACCTTGATCTGGACGATCGAACGGGAAACTCCACCTAGGAGGCAATGACCAATGAGTGCGGCAATGACGAGCGATATGACCAACACACTAGCAACTGAAACAAATTGGCCTATTGTCCGGTGTTCTCCAGTCGGCTGGGTTACGACAGCGAGTTAGAACCGCTGAAAACGGGGAAGCAGTGGTTGCATAGGGCAGGTCCTGACTGACAGCAACATCACAAATAGGGCAGAAAGACGGGAGGCCTAAATTTGCTATCTCTTGTCCGACAATGGCATGTATAAGTGATACAGAACATGCATTGTCTGGGCAAAGCTGACGAAGAACTGCGGGAGACATGGCATCGAGCTCGCGACGAAATAACCGGGTCAAATTTTCTTCTCCAGATAGAGGAGGTCCATGTGGCTGTTCTTCACACAAAGACATCGAAGCTGTATTTGGTAGCTTGTTGAACTGCTGCATAATGCGATGACTCATTACCAGTTTGAAATTGCGGCCCTCTTTGATGATCGCGTCCACCGAGTCATAGTTCTTGCAGATAAGCAGGTTGAATGCGTCATCTGCTGTGCCCTTCAGGATGTGGCCAGTCTTGTCGGCCTTGTTCATGTTTTGTCAGCTTTACGACAGAGCGTGAGGATATGCCACATTATGTCACGTAAGATTCTGTTGACGTTTCAGCCTGGGTCAACAACTCCTCCTTTGCTGCAAGCTGATGGCCAAAGGGCTTTCCAAAGAGGTCTAGAAGCTTCTGCTTGCTTCTAAACATCCCAATTCATTATGTCGTGTTTGTGGGTCTCATACCATGTTAGCACAGTGTCTTTAAGGCAAAACATTACATTTGCTAGCATTAGCGTTTGGTCCCACAGATTATTTGCGCTTACATGCTCATACCACGAAATACAGTCTTCGACATCCATACCATCGATGCCATTGAACTAGGACAACGCGACGGAGGGCATAGTCTGCGACACCAGAGGTGGGCGGTCAGTCATTGTGGCACTTTGGCTGTCGATCATCGTGTCAGGGCTCACGCGGGGTCTGCTGCGGAGCTCCGTGTTGGTACCCCGCACGTCCACCAAAATCTTGCGAAGCAGAGACAAGCACAAATGTTCTTTATGCAAGGCGAAAGATGAAGGTACCAGCTGACGCTAGAACATGGCAGCTGAAGCGGCTCAGCAACAATAACCCTTCCTCTTTATCATTTGTTGTCTGCATGCACATCTGTTCTGCATTGTGACAATATCAAAGAATGATAAAAATGCATTTTCCTAAAACTATGTACACTTTCTTTTTGATGTTTTTCGTGATGGCTGTGGTAAATGTGCTCATGTATAATGTACACGAGTGTAAAGATTGTATGAATGTAAAAATTGTATAAAGGGCAGGGTCTTTTGTCAGGCTACGTGCCTTTAGTCCCTGACCTCTCTTGATCATATGAGAAATCAAGAAATCAACTCAGAATTGTAAGAAACCTTTTCTCACATAGTGATGTGCTGTAAGAATTACCTTGGCACAGGTGGGAGCATCCGCAACGTCTCAGACACAACACAGTGCAAATAGTTCAGTCTAGAAATGGTGTCGAGGCTTGGTTCTGGGCCCTGCAGAATAAGATTGTGTCACTAGACCCAGAAAGTGATATTGTAAGCCAAATTCAAGACTGGTTTTATTCTGCTCGTAAAGCAGTGTTGTTTATTTTGGCTCATACAGGACTCCAAGAGAGAGCTCAGCTACATTTAGTGGTAGAAGTGCTCTAACGACATCCAAATAATAAGTGTAAGCTTTTAAAAGGCAAAAGGAGAGACTCGGTAGGGAACTTGCAATGGGCTTTATGTATTAAGAGCATTTTTCATGTTGTTCCAAATAAACTGAAAACAAGAAACCACAGTGTTGATGTCAGAATAGACTGTCTATTCTAACTGCCTTCCACTGAACTTGACATCAGAATCCTTGCTTCCAATATGGAACACACAATTTATTATTAAGACTGAGTGGCATGCATCCTGGTAGCTGCTAATATCAAATGTTCCCTATCTTGACATCTGCTGCTTTGTGCATTTAAACCTAAAGCATTACCTTTTGCATTCAAAGAAGAAAAAGAAACCATATTTGAGGAGGCCTCCAGCAAAACCATTAAGCTGGCAAAAGGCTGCCAGCAATTACCAAATTATTTATCAGCACTTATGAGTAGTGCTGACAATGCTTGTCACTTACCATTATGATATTTCATGCATTGGAATTATGAAAGCATTAAATCACTCCTGCAGTGACTCCTCTGCTAAACAAATTACTAGCGACTTAGACCAGAATGAACACTGCTTGGCTTTAAGCAACAAATAGAGCCCCCTCTGTACCCCAAAACAGGTCAGGATGCTACCAAATGATGCTGTGTGTCCCAGCAGTGTGCCCTACTCCCCCCCCCTCCCTCCCCCTTTCTGCCTAGCATAACCAATCCACAGCAATGAGCAAGAAGAGTAAGAGGATCCAAGGGGCTTGAGTTTTTGTTAATCACAACCATGCAAAGAAACAGATAATGAAGTCAGAGAAAAAATAGGAAAGTTAATTGCTATGTTTAATTGAAATGTAGAAACAATAAGGCAAAGGAGAATGAAAGTGGATGAAACAATAATTTGCCACACTCAGGAGCTGAATCCACATTATCTGCATTGCACGTGGGGTGCTTTACGAATTAAGCTCCCAAAGGGCACCGTCCTCCCGTCCACTTTCTTGGGTATTTGTGTATGTCTACAAAATTAGCCCTGGCAGTGTTAGCTAAAGCCCCTCATGGCTAAAGCAGTAGATGTCGGACATTCCTTTAATTGCAGGTAAAACACGGGGAATGCGGGAGATGGAAATTAAAACACAGGGAATGCGGGAGATGGAAATTAAAACACGGGGAATGCGGGAGATTTCAAGCTATAGGCAACAACACTTAGTTTGGTTTCTTGGCGTAACACCCCCCTTTTTTTCCCCTTTCCTTACCTCCTTTTTTTTTTTAGCCGGCGCGTCAGATGCCGTTGACACGCCGGCTAACACGCGTGCGTTGACACGTGGTTGACAGACGGGCGTGGGGTGGCCCTGGCCTTGGCCTTGTGCACAGCATTCTTTTATTCTCAATTTGACACGCTAACACACCTCCCCTCGTTGCCGCACCCACCCGCATTACACCCTCTCCCCTTTAGAAGAACCCCCCCTATATATACTGTGGCGAGGAAAGCATACGTCGCCTGAAGAAGACAAGTCCACTTGTCGAAATGTTGGCTCCTGCTTTCACCTTGTTTTTGTTTTGCTCATCGTCTTTAATTGCAGGTGTGACACAGTGCATAAGCTTAGGAGCAGGCAACTAACCAATAAACCCTCCTATGCTACCTCATTCCAGAGAAGTTATACCACAAAACTGGTAGAAAATGCTTCAAAAAAAAAAAAAATGGGATAGATGGATGACGCAAGGTCATGTGGTTTGTGTATGGCCAGGTTGTAATAAACCACTCTTGTGGTGATGCCTTATACACAGCATGCTTTGATCATGGTGGGGGGGGGGGGGGCAAACTCACATGTGTTGCAAAGCACTCATCTGCTTCTGTTCTGAGCTTCTCCTGCACATCAGGGTTCAGTGCGAGATAGTAAGCAGCTGCAGCCAGTGTTGAAGAAGTTGTGTCTTGCCCAGCAAGGAAAAAAACCACACATTGTGCCAGTGCCTCATCTTCTGTGAGTGCTAAGAAAGCATAGAGATATACAAGTGTACTGTAATGTTACAAGTAGAATATTATGTAGTGTATCCCATTTAACAGTCATTTGGTAATTAATCACCACAAATAAGCAACACAAGAACAGGATACACACAACAATTACTGTTTGTGAATTAGCCAGCTGTTCGCAGCTGCACAGAGCCCGTAAACTTTTTATGAAGATTCTACAAAACATGGAACATGTACGTGTAGAGATGGTTACAAGCAAAGCATTTCAGAAAAGCTTCTACCATGAGAGTGTACTGAGCCTCCCTATATGCTCCACATGACAGTTCATTAATGACACAAGTGCATGGAGAAGTCAGTACAGTGGTAACATGCATTGTGCATTCATGATTGCAACACAAGCAAGCACGTTCGCACACAGACTTAGGAGAGTGATTTTAATACAGATTATCGCAGCACCACGAAAGTACTGTCTGACAAAAGGTGAAGGTGAAAGTGGATCACAAAATGGAGAGGGGATAGGTGTTATGTGGAATCCCTCAAGTGGGCCTCTCAACAGATCTGAATCATTATAAGCACTATGGAAGGCATCACACTCACAACAGCATCCAAGGGTAGCATGCTAGAAACTAAGTGCAATTACTAGCAGGAATTACCTCTTTGACAGTACTACCAACATCCACAATTATATTGCACTTATAAATGCAATATATTAACCAACTATAACACTGTTTGGTGATTGCTAATACCAACGTTAATGCATGACATCACATTTTAACTACTGTATGATAACTTTGTTGGCATGATTACAAGCTGCATAATAATTAAAAACTGTTCTTGTTATTGTATTCAGCACTTGCATAAATGTCCCTTCTTTTATTGTTGTTGTTTGCTAGCTTTTCATAAGCAGTAAGAGGTTGTTTGCTTGCTTTTTATATGCAGAACAAGCACGCACGCAGAAACAATGTAGTCAGCTCGTGCGACCGTGCCTTTATTTCTGTATGTAGCATGATACCCAACATTTTAATCAGGTCAAAGAAGCTGTGAGACTCTCACTTGTTCAATATTACATAAGGTTTCTTAATCTACCTCTGAGGTGCATTTTCCACTGCCTTATTAGCTTGTAAATTACTACAGTTATATTCAAGATGCACAAGATATCTGATAAACACATTAGAGTAAAAAACGTGCCCATGCTGTTCACCTAATTGCTGCACTGAGAATATGCCGACAGAAATGCCAACACTACAGTAAAGATTCACTTCACAGTTGCTATCGTCACCTTTACCACTTACAGATAAACACAACTAAATCACTTATGCCTTGATTGTTTCCTTAACTTTATCTAATGAATTTACTGCCTGGAAACTCTGTAGCTCAATTGCATGGCACCAAGAAATCTAAAATTTTGTAGCAGACATGTACAGCCAGAGAAAGAAAATATCATTTCAGTTCCTGCATGACACTGTTCCTCCATATATGCATCATCAAGGTATAAAGCACATGATAATTGTAATAACATCCAAAGAAGACTGCCTAACAAAAGCAGCATAACACTAGGTTGGTTATAAGTGACACTACCGTATTTATTCAAATCTAGGCCCATACTTTTTTTTAAATAATCATATTCCAAACTCTAGGGTCAGCTTAAATTTGATGATTTTAAAAAACGCGCCAGTTTTTCATTGAAACTGCTAAATATGGTGCACAGCTAGCGCCATCTAGAAAAGTCAGTATTGCAGCCGCTACTAGCCGTGCCAGTAGCCAACCATACACAAGCGAGGTCGCCATTTTGACCTGTGTCATGTCTGCCATATCAGTGTGCAGCGTGGCATTATCGCAATGGCACCAAGCAGGAGATGCGACTACAATGCCAGGTACTTTGATCGTGCATGCCTTTAAAAAGCGCAGCATATCTAATGTACTTGACGGTACCAAAGATAGTGCACTGTTTGAAGGTGACAGTGACAAGGGACACAACGACGAGTCTAGCAGCGACAACGAAGTTGAATGAGCTCTGCACGTTCAGATTCAATAAATGCTGTTTACATTGTGTGAACGCTGTCCTCGCATTTTTTTATTCTGCCTACATTCGAGGTAATATATATATATATATATATATATATATATTTTTTTTTTTTTTTTTTTTTTTTCGCCTTCGGACTTTAAGGGGTTGGCTTTGAGTCGGGGTCGGCCTAGATTCGAGCAAATACGGTATGTTAAAATATGTGCTGCAAGAATAATTAGGATGTTGTTTCAGCACTACAACTGGTGTATTACAATATCAACAAGATAAGTTTACTAAGAGAAGCTCAGAGGGAGCTGCTCAAGAGCTTCGAGGGTGCACAGTGCAATCTCATTATATGTCTCTTCCATTACACAACTGGCGAAAACGTTAAAAAAATTGAAGACATGGCAAGCACATATTGCGCCAAACATTAACAGATTACAGAGATAATTCTGTGAAAAGTGCTCAAAGACAAAAGGTAAAACAACAAACGCACAGAAATACCCATAAGATCAGATTGGACAAATTTCTATCTCCTTGTCATTATCACTGATACTTAAGAGTTGCTCTGCTTTGTGGACACAAGTTCCCCCAATAAAAGTTCAATATTTTTATTAATTCCTCTTGGAAGTGCTTTTGCTTCACCATCGCTGCACTGTTACAATATCTATTTCCCCTAAAATGACCTGTACACACCATTTAGTTTCTTTACTTCTCCATGTACTTCTGATCCCACATTGAACAGCTGGCTTTCCACATCAGTTGAACTTTCATTTGTTGCAGTGAAGTGGCCTTCCTTAGCTTCTATCATGAGCTGCAGAAAGTCTTCAGCACGCTAGAATGTAGAAACAGTCATCAATAACAGGCACATCAACACTGAACTGTACCGAAAGAAACAGACCTTGTTCTTCTGTTTCCTTTCATCCATGATTTGCAAAAACAGTCTCTTGAAATACATGAACGGTGCAGCAGTTTTTTCCTTAATTCTGAGGGATTTCAGAAGACCAGGAAACAACACTGAAAGGAAGTTTGTATTGCTAAAATATTACAGTAAATTTTATTAAACATGTGGCAAGGTGCATATCTAAGCTGTTATTCCCATAGCACTACTACTAGCACTACGACTACTAGTACTACTAGTAAGTGGTGTCCATGAAGAAGCCTCACTTGACAATATCTGCAGGGGCGAAAAACCCATCCCCAATGCCTTCTGGGATGCGATGACAAACTGACTGGCCGTGTCAGTGTGAGAATCCACTATAGTGCCAAATGCACAACGCGCTATAACGTCCAAGGCATAGTGGCCGTAGACTCTGTTGCATAAAGAAAAACAGAACAAGAAAGCGACTTAAAAACATTATTGCAGCTTGTGTACACTTCGGAAGGAGCACACCACCCTCTGCCAGTTGAACATATGTTGGTATGGTATTCTGGATCTTGTGACCCTAGACTGCAATATGAAGATTACAGCATATATTTTAAAGATGCCTATTAAAAGCTAGCAGTACAAGTGAATGGTAGATGTGCTTTGTTGTTCAAATCGCTTGCAATGGAAGTGCTAGACCCACAGTTTGTCTTAGTATAAGCCAGAAGCAGAGCATTCGTGCCGAATGCCTATTCACTTTTCAATGCAGTCACAGTGCCGGGAATGGACTTTTACAAACAGCTTCCATGGTAACTTGGTCGCAAGGCCACCACAATAAGTGTCCACGAATGGAGGAAGTGTTCCACATAACGTGACCGAAACCCTACAATAGCTTAAAACTGCACCAACCAAAAAAAAAATAACTGAGTATCACAAAGCAGTCTCATTGCCAAATCCTTTCCTCCACTTTCCTCATTGCCACAATTGTAGCAATGAGGAAAGTCACATGCATGTTGATTGCTCAATTTCAACGAGCTAAATATGAACAATTAAGAACACTCAAAAGCGATCAGCAAAAGCGACATACCTGCCTACTTGTGAATGTTAAGATTTGTAAAGATGCTGCATTTACGAGACAACAGGGAGGGGGGAAGGGGGGTAGTACACATTTGTTTTTTAATTGTTTGCCGAGAGCCCACACATTTTCTAGAATATAAGCAAAATATCAGGGTGTCTACAAAGTTGACATTTCCAAATTCCCTGAGTTTTCCAGGTTTTCCCTGAGCACCATTGCGAAATTCTCTGAATGGGCCAGAACTTTGTTTTATGTCAAGACAGGCTGACACATTGTTGCCCGATGCTGTCACTCTAGTAAGCATGTTGAAACAAAAAGATGACTTAATCCAGTTCGAATAGTAAGGAGTAATATCTATTTTATTAAAAAAAGAAAACAGAAGGAAGGAGTTAGTAAAATGCATAGCAAAAAAAAAGGTAAAACCCATCCCAAATTGAGTCGAACATTTTCAAATATGAATGAAAAGGAGATGCATACATTAGTAAATATTTTTGAATATGAGCTATTTTTATCAACTGATAGCAAGCCCATCGGTATGAGGCCTGAACTTTGTCACAACTAAGATTCTCTCTCAGTACTGGGAAGTTAACCTCAACTGTTCCGACATACTCTCAGCCTGTACACAACATCTCAGGGTTGGATTTCACTCCTTTAAACAGTTTATTTTGGTTTGGATGAGGGACACCTGCATCTCGGAGTCAGCTAACACTTCGTTTCTTGAGCTCAAGCTCCTTTGAAGAGGCGCGGCATGCTTCCTTTCGAGTTACTTCCTCAGTGCGTCGGTCCTTTCTGTTCTCATCCTCCTTCTTCCACGCTTTCACCCCATGGATGATTTGAAGCACCCTCTTGGTCAGTTGTACAGTCAACGTCCGATTTTTGGGTTCCCTAGGGGCCGCAAAAACATCCGAAAAATCGGGCAGTCCGAAAAAAAATTAATGCATGTCTTTAACTGCCCTTAAGGGCTAAAATTGCCACAGGCACGTCCGAAAAAGCTCTTAAGGCCTGCTAGTACACTTATTAGGCATATCGGTGCTCGTACTGTGACAGGAGACGCGGGTGCGCGCATGTATAATTAAGGAATACATACTGTGTTCCGTGACAATTGCCCCTTCCCACGCTTGTTATGCTTCACCGCCTAACATTTTTGTATTCAGGCGAAGCTAACTTTCGGTGACTGGCATTACGCAACGCGCCGTGCTCTGCGAGCGTCGAAGCCAATCGCGAGGATTACAAAGGCGGAGTCGGTGTTATTGCTGACAGCGGCGAATTCTTTCAATGAAAAACACGACACTACACGGCAAGAAGCTCAATAGCGAACTCAGAAGCAGCTAGGCCTAACGTTGCCGCGGTGGTGGCAGACACCACCGCCACCACCACTGCCAGCGGATCTGTGTGCGATCGTGCGATCTGCGTTCGAGGCGGCTAGATAATCAAAATGGCGGGGGTGGTGGCTTTGATTAATGCAATTTCAGACCTGCAGGCAGGGCAATATACATTGACTATATCGAGTACGTGGTGGTGCCGCAAAGCCATGCGAATTATTGGGCATGCCCGAAAAATCGGACGTCTGAAAAATCGGTCGTTAACTACTCTGTCAATACATCGTGCCGATGACACAGCGTCAATGACGATTCATTACGATTCCTCTTTACTGGAGCCAGCATTAACACGACTTCCGTTCTCTTTGAATAAAGTTACAGGTAATTTTCCCTGATAGAAGCACAAATTTCCCGAATTTTCCCTGAGTATTTCCAGACTATTCAAATTCCCTGGGAATTCCCGGTTTCCCCGGTTGGTAGACACCCTGTTTATTTATGATTATTTACTTTTATACACAGCCAGCAAAGCAGCAGCAAACTTGAAAAGCAGAGACTGGAGAGCAACACAGTGTTCTTCATCACAATTACTTTTCCAGTAACCTTGTTGCTAAAGATTTCACCTGCTTCAGAGACTTCTCTGAATAAACTTTGTCGAAGCAACTATCCTTCGTGTATACATTGCGTTTGCGTTGCCACAACAGGTCGGCACAAGTACTATCACAATTTCTTTCTTGTGTGCAGTTTTTTTACAAAACTGCGCTGCCCCACCTTTAGACTGAAATTAAGTCACTCATGCTGATTAGTTAGCAAAAAATGAAAACGAGCAACATCACGAGAATTGGATGCATACAACATATCATTTTGGCCCCTTAATTGATTTATGCATTTACTGAAGATAGATCAGAGCTGGTGCATTGCCGCAAACACAATCTATTTTCGTAAAACTTGATGCAACATTTGTAATATTTTAGAAAGAGCCCAGCATCTATAGAATGTGAAAAATTTGCGAGAGTTGGCAGGTATGCAAGTGACCACACTGTGCTGGCAATCTTGGAAGCCATGCTCTGCGGGTACCACAACTCTCAACAAACCAGGACTCGTATAATGTAGCAATCCATTTTGCTCGATTACATTTCTTATCATCCATTGCTCACGGCCAGCCAAACCCAGTGATAAAAAAGATGCCGTGCCACACAGATCACTGACGAAACACGAGAAGTGAAAAGAATTGCAATAGAATCGATAGATTACCTCAGCCCAGAGCACTACACCAAGAGATTACCCCAGTCTCATAAATAACGGCAACAGCGCAGCACGAGATAGTAGCATTAGTGGGTTCAGGTGCAAGAAAAACAAAAATATTCAACAAACTGCACTTTCTTTTGTGTCCTACTGCAGTCCAACTCTTTTCATTATCGTTAGTTGGCTACACTGTATATATCAAGGATCGACTTCTAACCTTGTTGGCACGGCATCTTTGATATAGAATTTAGTGCAGAAACTTTTTCACATTAACACGGGACACACACAAGCGCTACTTTCAACAGAATGTTTATTGGAAGCGGGGTCACTATTTATATATGCCATCTTAGTCAAACATGCACAAACAGAGATGCATCGAGATACGACAATCCTCTCCCAGTTAAACATGGTGAAGGCATGCCAACACAATCTTGGCCTAGCTTCAGAATAGTAACAGTTTCAATTATCAGTCTCGTTATTTCTTCTTTGTGCTTGCACACAACAATATATTGGAAAATGTTGGAACAGAGGTGAGCAACCATACGTGCTGCAGTGGGCTGCTAACCAGCCATCACCACATTTTCTTACATTGTTGCAGTCCTCTCTGAGCCTATCGTTTAGTTGTGCGCATCCCTTCCTGTGTCCATGTGAAAAAGTTTCCAAGCTAACACACTATATCAAACTGTATATATAATTTATAAATGGGGCTTGATATATGTATCATTAGTAGCTGGCATGTCGTTTTTACAGTGAGTACCCCTGTTTACATTACCTTCTTACTTATAAAAGCTAAGCAACACTCTAGATCGTTTGGAGCACATTTTATGGCTTCAGCTTGACTTATCACAAGACTTTCGTGTCTCATTAAATGCTGATGCAAGTCTCATGGTTTTGGCGTACAAAGAGCTAATGCAATTAATTCAAGGAATCGTGTGCTTACTGCTTCATGTCAGCATCGTTGTTATTTTCCGCAGCAGCTTCCAGGTGGTTGCAGGTAACCGTTACGCAGCCCGCGATTAAATGATACATCTGCACAAAATAAGTGATTACACCCTTTGAGAGCACATATTTCTTTAAAACCAAAAAACATTGAAAGGATAATGAGCTTTGTTAACACCTCTAAATCAGTGTTAGTGTGAGCAAAAAGTAACGCAGCAGGTGCACATTTTGGGCAGAAACTGAGAGAACAGCAATGCTAGGAGTACTATTCACATTCATCCTGCAGAATGTTTTTCTTTTTCCATTTTTTAAAGGGTCCCTGAAATGGTTGTTGTTGTACGCTTAGACATAGAGGGTATCTCTCACAGAATGCTTTCTCACAAGAGTTTTGCGTCAGCACGCTATAATAAAACAGGCACAACTGGGTAAACATTACTCTCCTCGCAAGCCACGGCATTCCCCCTCTCCTTTTACACTGTACAACCTATGTTATGTCCTGCCTCCTACGCGTGGTGATGCAAGTGCTGTTTACTTTCGGTCGATTTCAACTGAGTGTGTTCCTACGTCTCTTTCCTGCCCAGTTTTTCTCGTTAAAGGGGCCCTGAAACACTTCTTGGACACAATAAAAAAAACTTGCCGATTTTTTTAGCGAGACGCCTGTGAACATGCGAGACAAATATTATTGTACTGCACGCAGCGGGGAACTTACAATCTCCTGTCAAAAGCAGCAAACAGTCGCTTGCTCTCGCATCGGCAACCATTGAAAGCAGTTGGTCCACCAACATCATCGGTTGATTTTGTGATTGCGAGAACTTTCTCAGTAATACATACTTGCTCATGCCGAGTTAAATAAACGAAAAATATATATGTCCGTGATCTAAAAAAGACAGAAATATCATTTCCTCTTTGCACTGTGCGCAGCTGCGTCTGCTGCGCTTGGCCTCTGAAATGACAGTGGTGTGTGCCGTAGCGTAGTCTACCACAGCCGCCATGGGGTGCCTCGATGACCCCTTTTGCAGCTGCGACCCTCAACTTCTGGCCAGGGCTTTACCCTCATAGCTTTTTCGCTGTGTAGCTTCCAGCATGCTAGCAGAGACGAAAAGAGAGAAAAAGCCAGGCATCTGTGCAATAGCTCCACTTATAGCTGAACAATTGAAAAAATTTTTGCACCATGAGATTTGTGAGACGACATCCTTTGATTAGTTATAAAAGTGTTTCGTGGCCGCTTTAAGACTAAGCTACAAGGAGCAAACCTTCGTGACAAACTTTGCACAGCAGATGGAGATGTGGTGACCTGATGTGCAATGTTAACTGGCTTGCAAAAAAAGAGGAGGACCACACGAAGTGTTCGCTGCATTGCGGCGAGCATATCAGGTGTTTCTGTTAAGAGTTTAACCAATTCTTAAAAATCGCCTGTGGCAGATAGCACATTTCAAAACTTGAGCTGGATTTATCAAACATGAGGACATTACTAGCACGAGAAATCTAAATGCATATTCAACTAACCTTTAAAAAATAATAAAGCTTTTAATCAATTACCTAATGCCACATACTGCAATTACGAATTGTAGCTGCTGATTTCACAAGATGTAGCCACATAGAACAAATTTTGAGGAAGATACCAGCTTCGAGATATACGGTAAATTCCTGAAGTTGCCGACGAAATACATGGGCATTTCAGTTACTTTTGTGCTTCAATGCATGAAATGTTTTTTTCAAAATAGTAAGTGAAGCAACCGTGCATTTTTACCTCAAGTTCGACTATGCATATCTTGAAAACAGTGCCATCGTTAGTATTCACTCTAAGTGGGTATGCCTTGCAAGCTTACTGGCTACAATTTGCAAATTGCGACATATACTGTAAATTATTTTAAAGGGCCCCTGAAACGGTTCGGACAAATTTTGTAGACGCGTAGGGTACAGCTTAAGTAGAACATTCGCACCACAATTTGAGTGAAGCGTTACGTATTAATGGAGCTACAAGCGATTAGAAGTTACCCTCCTCCCCATCCACGCTTTTCCTCCTCAACTCGTTCGCCGAGCGAGCGGGGCTACGCTCCGCCTTCACTGGTCCTGCGTCACGATGCGACGTCACATCGTCCACTTCCGTTTGTTTTGGAGCCCGCCCCCGCCCGCGCGAGACCTCTCCGCTAGGCGCTTGGCTGTCGACCCCAAGCGAGAGCTATCGAAGCAGCGTGCGTTGCGAGCATTCTGTCGTAGCGCCGAACGTGTCTGGTATTCCGTTAACCACAGGCAAGCTGGTCATTTCGGCAAATCACTGGAGGCATAAACGCAAGCTGATGAAGGAACTTTGGCGTAGACGTACGTGAGCGGCCTGATCGGTCTACACGGTCCAGACACTTGTTGGCGCAGCGCTTAACCAGCCAAACAAAGCGCTAATATTGCTATAACCAAGTGTAAAACATTTTAAACATTTATAAAAACAACGTGTCGATGATTACACTCCTGCGAAAAATACGCACCAGCAGCAAAGAATACGCTTCGTTGCTGCTACTGTGTATGGTTGCGCTGTATGCCACCAGGTGGCTGCACCGTGCAGACCATTCACATTTGCCCTTCTGCTCATCTCGGCTCATCCCGTTACGGCACAGTCAAGCGGCCAGACCCTGTCCCCTTGCGCTTGCGTTTGCCCTAATATCGGACTCGCGAAACGCTGTTGCGTTAGCAATCTTCCGGTGTAAAGTGACGGCCACAAACGCGCAAATCCTGGCGCCGATCGGATAGCGGTAGTCCGATGCGCAGCAGCCAGTTCGCTCGTACGCTGCCTTGCAGAGGGACACGATGTCGCAGCTTGACATATTGCCAGCCGCTACGTTTGCAGTCCACAAGGCAACAAAGTCGAATCATAGTGCTCGCGAAAAGACTGAGACCAACTGTGACCGCGGAGCTCTCGTCAAAATGGAGTACGTTGTGACACAAAGCAGACGACACTTGCTGTGTGCCGGAAGTGCTTAATGTACTGAAAAATTGTTCTTGTGCATTCTCTTTATGCTACTTTCTTATCATAAAAACAAATTAACTAACATTCCAACTATTACGAAGATCATTTGTTTATCATAAAGCTGGAAAAATTATCCATCACGCGCCCTGGTCAGCCAATCGGATAGCTCGCCCCACTGACGTCATATGGGTGATCTTGGACATATGGGTAGGGGCGGCTTACAATTCCGCCGAGCAGTGCGCTGCGATCGGCAGCGATGTGCATTTTTAAAACCTTATAATAAATTACACGCTTTACGCAGAGCACTTAGATGTGTCAATTAATGATCAGAAGGACCTACTCTAACGACTCAGTACGTTTGTAGAAAATCGTCAAAAGCGTTTCAGGGTCCCTTTAATAGATAATCAGATATCTTTCTTAATTAGTCGATTATGCATTTTGATTTTTTGGGTGAATAATATCCACCTCTCAAAGTAGACCAACTCAAGGACTAGAATTGTGCTATCTGCCACATGCAATCTTCAAATATTTCTTAATGTTTTCACAGAAACACCTGGTATATCCAATGTACAAACTAAAAAGTAGCTTGGTAAAGGATTTTGAATAGTGCAAGTATGTGAGAGGAATACAAGGAAAGACAGGGTGCTAACTTCCAGCAAACTTCATTTGTGAAAACGGTGGCTAATATACATTTCATCGACAGCACGTGACAGCAACTATCCAGCTTTTTAGGAAGTCACTCTCTTATCAGCCTCTAAAAGGCAATCTGGACTGAGTCCTAAAATCAGATTGTCTTCCACAATTTCACGAGTCAGCCGGTCACAATCCTGACAGACAATAGTACAAGCATCAAAAGGCTTGCATCTGCAGCTTGCATCTGCAGACTGGGAGTCAGGTTTCGGACCCGAGCTACCAGAACTTCACCCAACTGGGGCCTCCTGCCAGCCTGTTCCCAGCCCGGATGTCGCAACTCCACCTGATGATGGATTGCTGCTCGAGGCCTGCAAACTTCTGTGCCCACAGGCAGAGAGCATGAGCAGTGGAGCTAGGTGCCCGAATTTGCCCCCAGCTGCCTGTACAGAATGCCACTTCCATCTGCATGCGCTGCCAAGCTGCCTGCGTGCCCTCTGCAAGCCGAAGCTGCTACGCTCTGGTCACCCATTTGTTGGTAAACCCCATCAACATTTTGGTTTTGGTGAGATGAATGCCACTTCTTTAGTTGCTTTGCCACTGCCCATCCACGTAGAACTGTTGCACGCGCCTACACTTATGACCTGCCCTAACTCGCTTGCGTGGTGTTCTTACTATTTTAGCTCTAAGTGCATTTTTTTTTTCTTGCTGTGAATTTTTCGTTGTGTGTTTACTTTATATGTTTCTTCTCACGCTATTTATATTAAAAGCTCTGTGTGCTTCTTGGAACAAACAGCTTTGTCTCTGATTGGCTTCTCTGAGATTCTGCCTTCGGGGCCTGTTTGAAATATTAGAAAAAAGGACCTGCCTCACAACCATGGTATATGGTATACCAATAGGCCCATATTGCTGTGACTATGTACAAAGTAGCTGTCTATAGTGCTATTTCGACTTGATAATAACCTGATAACATGTAAATATACACATACACTTACGATTGTCTCTATATCACGGTTGTAAGGCTTCTTTCTAGCCATCAGTGGTAAAAACAAGTGCTGCCACAGTTAGGCTAGAGCAGCCGCTAACTTGTGAATATGTGAAATAGGCTATTAATACCATTTCCTCTACTGTAAAATATAAAATAAAGATTAGTCAGAAAAAGAAATTACAGTTTTGCCCAAAAGGCAAACCATTGATTGTGATAGCAAATTCGTAGACAGCAAACATTTGCTTACTAACTAAATTAACAAGCATGGTGTCATGCGTGCACAGGCGAACATGAACACATCTTATTCAATGAACGTAGAAACTCATAGTCAAAATTCTGGAATGAGGAAGCATGGCAGCAGCAGCACGCGAATTGACCTTCGTGCTGCCTCTCGCTTCAACACATACTAAGCGGTGAAAACACAGCGCACACGAAGTTATGAGCCATTGGCACACCTAGACTTAGTACTCATAGCAGG
Source organism: Dermacentor variabilis (assembly GCF_050947875.1). Lineage (NCBI taxonomy): Eukaryota > Metazoa > Arthropoda > Arachnida > Ixodida > Ixodidae > Dermacentor > Dermacentor variabilis. The sequence continues at coordinate 82,555,918 of NC_134572.1, forward strand.
TTGCTTTCAAGATAGGACCCGAGCGGCTGCGCGACGCTGCATCATATGCAGCAGCAGCAGCTGGAGTAGAAAGCTCTCCCCTTCCCCGCCGCCTTGTGGTGGGGAAGGTGAGCCACTACCGTCGGCTCACCGTCGCATGCTTTCAGTAGCACATACAGCATACGGTGCATAGCGATGATGTTATTGCCCTTGCACTTTATAAGGAACATCATGGCGATGGCGACGCTAACGGCAGAAATGCACTTGGGGTGTCCATATAATCGCTACTGCAATAAAGGAGTAACAAACATCAAATCGACACTTCTTGAGTGGGATGCAGAGAAGGTACAACTGCGATATAGTCTAACTCAAGATGGTGGCTTTCTGGCGGACGTTTTTACACATTGTAAGGCATGTTCAATTGCCTTCACAACTTCTTTTTCCAGATTTCAGCTTGTTAGGATACTTTTCTGCTACCATTCTAGGCAAATTACACACAAAGGTTGGTTCTCTGACAAATGTGAAACCTGTGGCTGCCACAAAAGCGCCTTTCTTTTCAAAACTGCAGGTGATGGTTGTGTTGACCATGGAGGTTGATGTTGCGACTTTGAGGTGGTCCCATAACGCTCGTCACCCGTTTCGTGACAGAGCGTTGGTAGCGAAGACTCCGAGTCAGGCGTTGGTGAGAATAACAAAAGGGACTTTATACACTATATACAGGTCATTATACAGGACAAGATCGGATCGGTACGGGGACCGAGAGCTAACAGCAAATGCGACTGTTCCCGTACGGCGACGTCCGGCGAGACTCCAACGCATAACACATCTCACTTCACTCGAGAGTGGCACTCGGCTCACGGTGGTTCAGTGGATCCAATTCTCCAGGCGGCAGCGTGGGGGCTTATACAGCCCCGAGAAACAATTGTCACTCAAACGGCCCAATACAAAGCCAGCACTCGACGGTCGTCCGAGAGGTCCAACCAGTGACTGCGCTGGCCAGCCGATTCAAGTCTGCCGCGCGTGGTGACCTCCAGGGGAAAGGGAATACGGCGCCAAGCAGTCTAGCACTTTGTTGCACATTTGAACATGTCACTCGCCGATGCTCCTTCACAGGACACCGCTGCATGGCGGCGCAGCATCTTGACTTGCCAAAGGAGCGTTAGGGCATTGTGCCTTTTGGCGCAGCCCCGGTTTTGTCCAAAGGGCGTTCGCAGGATAAATTCTGCATCTTGTAGATTCGGAATCCGGGCTGGTTGTACGGGCACAACAATGTTGACACTGGCATGCAGTGCTCCAATACTCTACAGCATGCAGTAGCTGTAGTTTACTCCCTGCACACACCTGCAGTGCAAGACAAGCATAATACAATGCTGGTACCATTCATGTTCCTGCCACTGAAGAAGACATCCCTGTTCCAATTTTCATTGAGAACTCCTCTGCATTCCATCAGCTGCCACTGCCACACCTGTAGCAGACCTACCGCATTCTCAAGCGGAAGTCGACCACTAATTTGAAAAAATGAGTACATTTATTGCATTTGTGAATTTACATTTTAGGGCACCCAAATTTCTATGCATACACATTGACATGTATATTTGTTTATCTTTTCCAGGTAACCACTTTTAACCGTCTAACAAATGTTATTGCTCAGCGTGGGATGCGCCCGCATGTATTGAAAGTTTCTCTAATGCTATCGATGTTTCTACCCATTGTCTGTTGTCATCCAAGCTTGTGTAATCCGATTGCATGAGCAATGCGAATTGTGCAGAATTTTCTGGAAGACACATAGGCACCAGAGATTACTCTGGAGCCTTCGATGATCCATGCATAAAATCCAATGCGCTTGACAATCAGATCAGATTTTCGACAATCGCCGACTGTGCTCGCCGCTACCGCTGTCATTTGAGTGTAGCCTGCCTTTGAGGGCACAGGTTCGCCCGATAAAATGCTAGTTTCGTCAATCACAGTTTTGCTACTTTCTTCACCGCCATTACTACGTGAAATCTGGCGGAGGTGCTAGTGCGCTCATGTACTGAATGCCCCCGCAAAGCCGCAAACAAAGCCTGAACCCCGAAGAGAACACCAACATCGCCCAAGACCAGCGAGCTAGCCACAGACTGCAAGGACTGCCCCCAGAGCACAAACTTCTGCCTGATATGACCAGGAAGATCGTGGCCAACCTTCTCAACCTTCAATAACTGGACCTCTGAGGATAAGCTACACCAGGTGTACTTCTCCTTCGAAAGCGCCATGAGGACCTGGTTCGAAAACTAGAAGTCCACCCTTACAATGTGGGACCTGTTCAGCAGTAACTTGCTGAGGACCTTCAAGAGTGTTGTCCGAAAAGAAAGGGCCAAAGTTCTGCTGGAAACCCAAGGGCAACTACCCAATGAGACCATCGCCACCTTCACAGAAGAGATGACCCGTATTTTCCAGCACACCAACCCAGAAATGTGTTTTTAGTCGCTAAAATCTTTTATGTGATGCAAGCGTTATGTCTGACGAGGATGTCTGTGCAAAAGCTGCAGAGAGTACTTGCGATGTTTATTTGGGCCTCAACATGGGAACGTACAAGTCGTAGTATTCTGTTCCATAGAGTGTTGAATGGTGGGCTGGGGTTGTCACATTTGTTCCTCAAACAGATTGTGAGCAGGTTTCTTTCTTTGCGTGATCAAAAGGATGCTTTTCTGAGAACAATGACTCAAGCTAGACTGCGCGATCCATTGCCTGATTATGTAGTGTCGTCCATGTATGGGGCCAATGCCTTTAAGTGTTTTTTTGCGTGAAGTGGTCGCGTCTTTCCGAATACTAAAACCAAGATTTTCTAGTGAATATCTGGCCGCTGTTACTAGTAAGAAGTTGTATAAAGATCTTGTTGATGTATTCTTGTCTGTACCGTTGTATCGTACAGTATTTGTTTTAGGTTCAGAACGAGATGTTCTTAAGAGAGTTAAACGAATGCCGGTAAAAGCTTCTGTTAAATCTTTCTTTCTTCAACTACATACAGGCACTCTCCCAGTGAAACCGTGGCTGCAAAGCAAAGGCATTTTTGTACCTTGGTCTGTGAATTGCTTTATATGCAAAAAACCGGAGACGATTGAGCATATCTTCTTGGACTGCCATGACGCAGTGTTTTTGTAAGATATTCTAAAACGTAGCTTTAAAAAGGAACTGCCGTTAAGTGCTTTCGGGATACGCTTCCTGCCATGCACGGAACCAGAGGGAGTGCCCGTCGATCTGTTAATGCTTCTGTGCATTCACAGTGTGTGGTGAACGCGTATGGATATTAGACATGAGCGCATTGTTTAGGCCCCAGCATATGAATACTTCATTGAAAGTGTGTTATATATACGCGAATTTTTCTGTGCACAGAGTGATCATCCTGATTGGCTAAGTGCTTTGGACAAAGTGACTAGCCTACATCGTTCTTATCACACCACACTGATCTGGCATTGACTAGTTGTTTTTTATGGCCATGTAATATTCACATTGTATTTTCTTTTGCCAAGCCGGTAATAAAAAAAAAAACCAACCTAGAAATGTCCGAGAAGAAAAAAGTCCTCATCTTGATGCGAGGCGTAAAGCAAGAACTTTTCACCGGACTGATCCACAACCCACCAAAAACCGTAGCTGAGTTCTTGACAAAGGCAATGACTATTGAGAAAACTCTGACAATGCGCACTAGGCAATATAACTGCCAAGTGCCCATGCTGCAATGCAAGATCCAGGCACTGGGCTCTGGTGACCTCCAAGAGACCATTAGGGCCATTGTGCGGGAAGAACTGTGCAAGATGTAACGTTCATCGCAACCTCAGGTGTTCTTCGTCACTGACATGGTCAAGGATGAATTTCAATGGTCACTGGGCGTTCCTGAAGTGCAGCCCAAATCGCTGCCTCCCATGCCGGAAGCAATGACCTACGCCGTCATAGCCCGCTGTCAAAGATCCCCCTTCGAGCCCATGTCAGGGCACTGTAATGCCGCAATTCCATCGTCCGCCGCCGCCATCACCAGCTCGCCCATCTGCCACCATGCACTACTACCCAAGGAAGACAGATCTATGGAATGCCCCCGACCACCGCCCGCTGTGCTATCAATGCGGAGAAACAGGTCACGTCTACCGCCAATGCCCATACCGCAACTTGGGACTGCGAGGATTCACCATCAATGTGCCATGCCCACAGCAAGGTGAATGTCCTCGCGATATCGCTGACTACCTAGCCGCCATTAAAGCTTCTTTCTGGGAGAGTTGGTGAATACTTGATTATATACTTATATACTTGAAGATTATATACTTACATACTTGAAGACGGATGCCCTTATATAAGGTATCCGTCTTCCATTAATAAAATTCAGTTGACTGTAACAGCACCTTTGTCTCGTCCTTGTTACTTTGTGGATGCATGTGTTAGCACTGTAACAATTTTCAAACCTAGCCGCTACTCAATGGAACCCACGACGACCATCCCGTTCGCCATCATCTGGCCGCTACCTGCCCATGCACAACGCCGGCAATACACTGGCCCAGCCTGGGGCCAGTCTGCAAGCCCATATGCAGAAAACTAAAAGCAGCAACCAATGGAGGTGCGGTTGCTGCTTGATGAATTGACGAAGATTCCCCGACACCGCCGAAGACACCGAAAAGCCTGTTTCGATGACATACCAACGAGACACTGCCATCCCGACAAAGTCTGGAAACAAAATACAGTCGATCCCGGATATATCGAACTCGAAGGGGATCACGAAATAGTTCGATATATCGATAATGCGAAATATAAAATATGCATGTCAAAAGCTTCTCTAACAACTCCACACATCTCAAGGCAGTTTCCCCGATGTCATGACTAACGAGAACTTATCGATCTGTGCCTCCAAGGCGCGTAAAAAAACAAAAACACAGTGTGATGACCAGAGCACTTTATTTCGGAAGAAAAAAATCTGTGACCTTTGCTTGCTTTTTTTTCTGCACCAGCAAGTTCATTAAGCTGTCCTCAAGCTTGTTGACAGTGTCCAAATGAGAAAGGCCAGCTCCTTCCATTGTGCCCCAACAGCGGCGAATGACACTGAAAGCTGATGCAAGTTCAGCTGCAGTGCATGGTGGTTGGTCCTCTTCGTCGGAACCTTCGCCGCTACTCAAGTCTGTGTCCTCATCACCCATGATGTGAGCCACAATCTCCGCATCAGCGCGATCCGCTACAGCTTGCACGCTGTCATCAGGGCTGACGAAATCGCGTGCTGTAACGCTGCCTGGGATGGCGCCTGGGAATGCCGAGAGCTACTCAGAGTGTTGCGAGGAATTCCAAACACCGCGGCGACCGACGACTTTTTCTCGCCAGCCTCCACCTATCGAATGATGTCCACCTTTGTTGAAAAATCCAAATTCTTGCGTTTTTTTGCGGCCATCGCTCCGGAACATGTGCCAAAAGCGGAAAGAAAAACGGACTGCACCACACAAGTCTCAAGCCTTCGCGATGGCTTCATGAATAAAAGGAACAAAGCGACTTGAAAAATGCATCGCTCCACGTCTCCGCACTACTACAAGCCCAAGCTGAACTGACCTCGTTTGTCTCGCTGCGCCAGCGGTGTCAGCCAACCAAAACACGGGAAACGGGCACCTGCGGTCAGCGTGGTTTTTCCCTCCCGCTTCCCTTTCACACCCAATTGCACTCCAAGTGCTCCTCGTTCCGTGCCTTTTACCCACACGCCCCTTTCTCAGAGTGCGGGGCAGCGCGTGTGAGATCGCAGGAACAACGCGAGAGCTTTGTGAGGAGAAGCGCACTTGCGGGGGTGGGATGCGATGGGAGAAGCGCACTTGCAGGGATGGGGTATGGTGGAAGAAGCACACTTGCCGGGGCGCAGCTCAGCACGGAGTTCAATACATCGATATGCCGGTGCACGGGAGTTCTATATACGCGAACAATAGCACTATACTTTTACATGGGATTCCCAAGGAGATTTTTCAACTGTTCAATATAGGAAATAATTCTATATATAGGGGTTCGATATATCCGGGATCGACTGTATATGCTGATGAAAGACGACCTGACGACGTGACGTTCCAGCTTCAGATCAACGCGACGCAGCCTTGATCTGACACCAAGTCACAGCTGCAACGCAAGACAAAGAACCACCAACCTTGACATGCTTCTCGAAGGCCCCGTAGCCACCGCCTTAGTGGAGACAGGAGCTGACTACTCCATCATGAGCGGACACACAGCCGCCCAGTTGAAGAAAGTTAAAACTGCATGGGAAGGCCCTCAAATTCGGACAGATGGAGGACACCTAATAATGACAATTGGAATGTGTATGGCAAGAATTACCGTTCATGACCGGACTTACCGGGCTTACCCTACCACCTTTGTTATCCTTCAGCAGTGTTCACAAGATGTCATACTTGGCATGGGCTTCCTGAACCAACACGGCACAATCATAGACCTGAAGTCGAAGTCGATAACGCTGCCGGAAGATCAATCGATACTGCTGGACAGCTCTCATAGTCACCGCACCTTGAGTGTGCTCTAAGATGAAGTGAACATCCAGCCTCACTCTAGCATTGTCATTTCCATCGGCACTGAAACACCCGCAGACGTAGAAGGCGCTATCGAGGGTGATCAACGTCTACTGCTCGATCGTGAAATTTGAGTGGCAAGAGGGATCGTTCAAATGCCTGGAGGAAAAGCGAAAGTGATGCTGACCAACTCAGCCAGGAGTTCAAGCACGTCAACAAGGGTACGATGATCACATACATAGAAGAAATTGTGGATACCAGCAATGCGTTTGTCCTCTCGGATTCTGCCGCATCTATCTCGACGACCATAGTTTTCAAACCAGACCTACATAAATCCAAGCCTCCCCGCGAGTAAGCAGCAGCAGCTCAGAAGTCTTCTCCAATGATACAAAGATTGCTTTTCGATGTCATCGAGGATTCGACAAATACCAATTGCAAAGCATCGCGTAATAACTGAAGAGTGAGCTAGACCACTCCGCCAAAGCCCTTACCGAGTTTCGAAGCAAGATTGTGAAGCTATAAGACAACAAGTCGAAAAAATGCTACGCAATGACATCATCCAGCCGTGAAAAAGCCTGTGGGCACCTCCTGTTGTCTTGGTCAACAAAAACGACTGAATGCTACGTTTCTGCATCGATTATCGTCGACTGAAAAAGATCACTAAGAAGGACATATATCCCCTCCCACGGAAAGACGACGCATTGGATCAGCTCTGCAACGCTAAATACTTTTCGTCGATGGATCTCAAATCTGACTACTGGCAAATAGAAGTCAACGAGAGATTGCGAAAAGACCACCTTCATCAGTTCAAGGTCATGCCATTCAGACTGTGCTAGATACCTGCAACGTTCCAGCATGTGATGGACATGGTGTTAGCAGGATTGAAGTGGCAGACCTGTCTTGTTTACGTAGATGACATTGTCGTCTTCGTGGGAAACTTCGAAAATCACCTTAGGCCACTTGCGACAGTACTTGGGTCCATCAAGTCATCAGGGCTCACTCTGAAGCCGGAAAAGTGCCGCTTCACTTACGATGAGTTTCTCTTCCTGGGCTATGTCATCAGCAAATCTCGAGTCCCCCTGACCCACAGAAGACAGCTGCCATCACAAAGTTCCAGCAGCACATCAACAAGAAGGCAGTGCGCAAGTTCCTTGGCATGTGCGCCTATTACAAATGCTTTGTCAAGGACTTTTCACACATCGCTGAGCCACTGACACATCTAACTATATGTGATGTCGAGTGCAAGTTAGAAACGCCGCAAGCCAACGTATTTCAAAAACTCAAACGACCCCTACAGTCGCTACCGGTACTTGCACACTTCGACGAGGACGCCAATACAGAAATCCATACTGACACCAGTAGCCTAAGCCTCGGTGCTGTCCTAGTCCAGAGGAAAGACGGACTTGAACGGGTGATTGCTTATGCTAGCTGGTCGCTGTCAAAAGCGTAAGACAATTATTCTACGACCGAAAAGGAATGCCTCGCCATCATTTGGGCTACAGCAAAATTCCACCCTTACCTATATGGCAGGCCGTTCAAAGCTGTCAACGACCATCATGCGTTGTGTCGGCTAGTGAATTTAGAGGACCCTACAGGACAGCTGGCCCGATGGAGCCTCAGACTACAAGACTGCCTATGACACGCCCCCATTGACTCTCCGCAAGACGAGGATGATGATGCCTTCCTTGGAATAATAAGCGTGGAAGACTTTGCTGAATACCAGTGAGCAGACCTAGAGCTAAAAAGCCTCGTCGAGTATTTGGAAGGGAATACCGATGTCGTCCCTAGGCCATTTAAGCAAGGATTGTCTTCATCTTCACTTCAAGATAATCTACTCATAGAGAACTTCTCAGCAGTCCACGCCAACTACCTTTTTGTTTCCTCAGCACTGCGTCCAGTACTGCACGCCCTACACGACGATCTGACCACTGGGCCCCTCGGATTCTGCCAGACGCTATCGAGGATACAGGAAAGATATTACTGGCCACACCTGACTGCCGATGTCACCCGTTATGTCAAGACATGTCGAGACTGCCAGTGATGCAAGACACCACCGACAAGGCCGGCGGGATTACTACAGCCGATCGAGCCTCCTTGCAGACCATTTCAGCAGATTGGGATGGATTTACTGGAGCCCTTTCCGACGTCACCATCTGAAAACAAGTGGATTGTCGCGGCCACAGACTACCTTACCCGCTACGCCAAAATGAAAGCTCTGCCTAAAGGAAGTGTGGCCAAACTAGCCAAATTTTTCATTGAGAGCACCCTGCTGTGGCATGGTGCGCCAGAAGTCCTCATTACTGACAGAGGAACGGCTTTTACTGCTGAGCTTACTCAAGCCATCCTGCAGTACAGCCAGACAAATCACCAGAGGACCACTGCCTATCCCCCACAGAAGAACGGCCTAACGGAATAACTGAACAAGACGCTCCCCGACATGTTACCGATGTACGTCAATGTCAAACACAAGACGTGGGATGTGGTGCTTTCATATGTCACCTTTGCTTACAACACAGCAGTGCAAGAAACAACACAGATCGCGGCGTTCAAGTTGGTTCACGGAAGGACCCCAACGGTGACTCTCGACGCCATGCTGCCGCATGTCACTGACAAAGAAAATGTTGATGCCACCGCCTACCTCCAGTACACCGAAGAAGCCCAACAGCTCGCCCACCTGTGCGTCAAGAACCAGCAGAGGACCGACAGTCGACACTACAATCTTCGATGGCGCGACGTTGAGTACCAGCCCAGCGACTGTGTTTGGGTTTGGACCCCGATACGCCAACGAGGACTCAGTGAGAAACTATTGCGACATTATTTCGGACCCTACAAGATCATTCAACACAGTGGCACACTTGACTATGAGGTCGTGCCAGACAGCATTTCGCTATCACAGCGGTGCCGTTCATGACGTGACATAGTCCATGTTGTGCCATTTAAACTGTTCTACCAGTGCTAATGAACTTTGGGACTTTGCATAGCTGAATTCAGGACTTTCTTTTTTTGGACTGTGTTACTTTGGACTTTGTTTCTTTGTTGTTTTATTACTTTCTTTTAATAAGTGTCCTTTTTCATTCTCCTGTTGTTTGTAGCATCTGGACAATGCTTTTTGAGAAAGGAGACAGACACGTATGCTTGTTTGTCTTTTTCGGGTGACTCCTTTTAACCATCTAACAAATGTTATCGCTCAGCACGGCATGCGCCTGCATTTATCGGAAGTTTCTCGAATATTATCAATGGTTCTATCTGCTGTCTGTTGTCCCTCAAGCTTGTGTAATCTGATTGCATGTGCAACGTGAATTGTGTCGAATTTTCTGGCAGACATGCGGGCATCAACAATTACTCTGGAACCTTCGATGACCCATGTATAAAAGCCAATGTGCTTAATCAGCAGATCAGATTTTCGACGATTGCCGACTGTGTTCGTCTATATTGTTGTCCTTTGAGTGTAGCCTGCTTTTGAGGGCACAGGTTTATCCAATAAAATGCTAGTTTCATCAATCACAGTTTTTCTACCTTCTTCACAGTCACAACTATGTGACAATATGCTAATAAAAATAAGCTTCATGAAGCAACATGTTTATAGCATTCATGATGACGTTGTGTGGATAGCCAATTGGAATGCTCGCCCAAGTGAATATTTAGTATGGGAAGGAGCGGCTGAAAACTCAGGGAAGCGGCACCGCTGCTATTGGTAGCTATACCACATTTTTAAAACTTTACATTACACGCTTTACACGGAGTGCTTAAATCTCTCTCCTAATGATCAGAAGTGTTGTAAAGTGATGTCAGCCATAATCAGACTGCCTAGCAAGCGCTGGCGGCGCATGCATTTTTCATTTGATATCTTTTCCCTTGTCCTTCCTTCCCCCTCTCCGTTTCGTATATATGGGCTCCAAGACGGAAGCATTAAACATTCAGGTTCCAACCTTCGAACCGCATGCTGTCATATTCAGTAGACATGCTACATGTATCGTGACGATTTAACAAGGAGGAACCACCCTACCGACCTAGTACTCTTGTACACAACCGTCAAAATTGTTCCAGGATCCCTTTAAGTGTCTGTCTTTATTAATGTCAATGGTTTCTGCATTACCATGCCATACATATAAACAACCCAAAATCCTCTGGCCACGTGCACAGTGAACTCTCAGAAAGGGTGGAGAGTTAGCTAATCTTAATTAAATGATCCCAATGATTTTACAACTTAGTAATTACACAACTTGGTTTCTAAATTTTCACTCACAACCCAAAACTAGTTCACCAGGTTTGTTAAACTTAAACAGTTTGTCCATTAATATGTCATTGTCTTTTGGTGCCGCAGCAGCACTAAACACTTCTCCTTACTGAAAGCAATGAATGCTCGACAATGAACTGAGAGTCTAACATCATAAAGGTCAAACCAAAAGCGGCTTTAATAATTAATTAAAGCACATGCATCACACAACTTTGGGAATGTGTTACACACACAATCTCACCTAGCTGACCTAGCCAAAGACATTGTTTTCTAGTAAAAGTTTCATGTCATACTTTGGTTACTGATCTTTCAACGTGTGTTGATCCCTTCTTTGACAGAATGTGCACTCTTGACTAAGGCTTTGTAGCAATCAAATGGGGCTATAAGGTTCAAATGATTGAACAGATATCTTTTTTTTTATACCCAGCACGGCCAGAAACATGGCCTAAGAATGCCTTTTCCCTTCTGTACTAATGCCGTTGAATATTGATTTTCATTTCCAAATCATATAATGTTGCTATAATCTTTGTAGCAACAATGGCTTGAAATGTTTATTATACTTGCCCCTCATCTCATCCGTCTAGTACTGTACAATCTAATGGACTGTTACAATTTGGTTCAGGCAGCAGGCTTAATTTTAAGAGTTGGAAATGCCTCCGAGGGAAGCAAGACAGGAATGCCAACAAGAACGGCACACAAACATATATTCCAACAAGAAAAACGTAAATACAAGGACAAAGGGCATGGCGGCAAGCAAGAAATATATCGAAGTGTGACTACAAAGCATTCTGATCAAGTAACACTCCACAGTTTGGCTGGCGTCCCACGAAGCTGGTGTGGTGTGTCGCCCGATGATTTGCATGAGATGAGACGGCAGGCCTCTCCTGGCCTCTCGTTCGTCGGGTGGGTGATAAGTGTGGAAGACTTGACCTTCAGAGGTCCCCTTATCCGTCAGTGCTTCACCAGGTCCCTCTGGCAGTGGTTGGCCTCCCGAACGCTGACATCTGACCTAAGCTGCAATGCATCTTTCTTGCTCCGCTTTTCAGCTCCGTCTGGCTCTACCAATGTGGTCCCTTTTTCTTCGGTAGGCTGCTTGAGCCATGCATAATTTGCAGATTTGCTGAGTGCTCTTTTAGAGTGCTCCTCGATTTATTGTTTTCTTCTTGATGTTTATTTTTTCACACCACGACCACACATGCAAGGAAATGTCATCCTGTTGTGGACGGTGCACGCGCCTTGGTGCACGTGCTTGCATGGTTCTGCCACCACTTCGTCGTCCTCTTTGAAGCGTCATTCCCCACTTCACCACACAGATCTGTACTTGGTTGTTATGATGGATTTGTATGCTCCTTGTGTAGCAAATGCTGGTTTTGGTGCATGAATAATTCCGAAGCTTTTATTGGTGCATCTTGTAACATATACCTTTGTAAAAATGAACATTTTTGTAGTGCCAGTTAATGTGTGCTATAGTGCCACCCTGCTAGGAATTGCGAAGTGAGGGACTACTGCACACAAAAATAAGTTTGGAAAAATTGGCTGTTTTGCCTGAAGGCAGACCAGTGAAAGCAATAGCAAGGTTTGGCGTTGCACTCGTGCTCTAACAACACGCAGAGGTGACATGGTATGACACAGCAAGCAAGGCAACTGCTGCTTCCTAGCAAGAACAGCCCCCTGGCAGATACCAGGCACATAACAACACAAGCACAACGAACAACACTGGCAGCAGTGTTACAGGTGTCACACCTCAATAGTGCATGAGATAACACAGGCAGAAAATTGTTGATGTTTGTCTGTGCCCAATCAAAGGATTAGATAGATGTAGCTTGACATTTACCCTTCACTCAAACCAGTGTATGCACTACAGTGTCGTGTGCACACAGCTGCTCAGCAAGAACGCTAATGTGCATGCGTACAATGCTCACACCAACAGTGGAAGCCGGAATGCGGGCCTGGCTCCAGCAGAGCTGAGTGAGCATCATGGTGCATCCACTTGGCTTCATTGCTTTTGCTGCCAAATGCACTGTGTGCCTTTGGAGAAATTCTAACTCTCTATGCATCGGCTGTGCATGTGCCATCAATACCAGAGCAGCATGGTGCGTGGTGGAATGAACACAACATGAGTGTCCGTATAACTGCCATCGCATGAATAAAAGTAAATTATGGTATACTGTAAAACAATTACACAAGCTAAATCAGAAGACATAAATGCATGAGATTCCCATGAACAAGAAAACTACTTGATCTCTGACTTGCTTCCTGTAAAGCATGCAGAGCATTCAGCTCACCAAAAACTAATACCTCTAATGGCAACGTCAACCTTATCTCTTTTCTTTTCAGTTTTAGTAAGTCACTAACACACAACAATAACAAACCACAATTTACACAGAATTTCAGAATCAGAATGAAAATTTATCATTAAATGCTTGGTCATATTGACACCATGATTTGGGGCTCCCGCACCGCGGGACGGCGCGCGCGAAGGTTGGCGCCATGAAAGACGAAGCGCGTGAGCTGCTGGTTCGTCTTCTGGCCCGCCGTTAAAGAGAAGCTTCTATTTTGTGAGACTCCATCTTCAATCTACGTTACGTTTTTCTGGTGAAGGTGCTGGGTACATGCTACCACTCCCAGATCGAACACCGCCTACAAGCCCAGCACGAAGTCCGGTCGAACTGACTCCAGTTCACATATGGACAAGCTGTCGACTTCAAGAACTGCCACCTGAGCACGAGCCTCTACCCAATCGAGTCAGAAGGATGAGTACCTCAGTTCGGTCTTCTTCCTCAACCGCACCGACCGAGGTCATCCTTAACCAGCCGCGAACCCCCACATCCTTCCATGGGGACACCTTTGAAGATGTTGAGGACTGGCTCGATCACTTTGAGCATGTCGCAGAATTCAACGGCTGGACTCCAGAGTGCAAGCTACGCAACGCCTACTTTGCCCTCGAGGACTATGCGCGGACATGGTTTGAGAACCGTGAGGTGGCCCTATCGACATGGGACGAATTCTGACGGCAGCTAATCAGCACATACGCCAGCCTTGATCGCAAGGAGCGAGCTTAATCTGCAATTCAGGCGAGAGTACAGCAGCTGAACGTAAGCGTTGCAATGTTTGTGCAAGATATGTGCCGACTTTTCCGACGCGCGGATCCATCCATGCCGGAAGAAAAGAAGCTCAGAAACTTGATGCGCGGCGTCAAGCAAGAGTTATTCGGTGGACTAATATGCAACCCTCCAAAGACCGTTGCAGAGTTTCTTGTGGAAGCCATATCAATGGAAAAGGCACCGCAGCAGTGAACAAGGCAGTACAACCGCGACATGTCGACCCTATCGCGTGATCCTCTCACTATACCCTTGGACAATACCGATGCCTTGCGGGAGCTCATTAGGCTTGTTGTCCGAGAAGAGCTTCAAAAGCTTCAAGTGGCTCCGGTATCGATACCACGACTCGCTTTGGCTGAGGTCATCTGGGAGGAAATCAGGCAGGCAGTACAAGTCCCGGAGCGAAGCAAGACACCACAGCACGAGGTACAGCAGCCACAGCCTCGCATGTTGTATGCGGAAGCTGCATGAAGTTCGTTGTCCCCGGCTTTTTACAATGTGCGCGACGTCCCGGACTTTCATGGTGTGCACGCCGTTGAACAAGCAACTGGTGACTTCAGGACTCGCCGCACACCGTTCATGGCTGAAACAAGACCACCCCGCAAGAGCAAAGTATGCTGCACTGCAGACCGGAGGCCCTTGTGTTTTCAGTGCGGTGAAGCCGATCACCTCTACAGGGCGTGTCCTTACCGCCAAGCTGGGCTCCGTGGATTTTCACTGAATGTGCCGTGCCCGCGCAATGGTGAACGCCCCCTGGAAATTGAAGCCTACCTCGCGGACGCCAGGACCTCGTTTGCCCCACGATTCCGTATCCCCAGTCACCGTCACCTGCCCGAAACAGGTCTTCCAGCCCCATCTTCACGCTGAGCACAACAAGGTGTCGCTCACCCAGTCCTGCCTCCCAGGAAAACTGAGTCCAGCGACCTGCGGAGGTGAGGTTGCTGACGTTACGAACGCTGAAGATCCTCCACTGAGACGACCACGATATGTCATAATTGAGACGCAAAGAAAGGAATGTAGTTCGGTGTCAGTATCCTGTGACATACCAGTTACCATAGATTTACCACGAAGTCACGGCGTTAATCGACACGGGTGCGGACACGTCTGTTATGAGCCAGAATTTCGTGCATATTTTGAACAAAGTTTCGATGCAATGGACTGGGACTCAGGTTCGTACTGCAGGAGGGCACCTCATAACTCCAATGGGCCGGTGCACGGCACGGGTCAATCGGGGCTTCACGTACATCGGCGACTTCGTCATTCTTCCTGAATGTTCGAAGGACCTTATACTTGGCGTGGATTTCCTTCAGGCGAACGGTGCCATCATCGACCTGCAAGAGCCTAGAGTCAGCTTCGCTACTACGCAAGCCATAGCAAACAGTAATGACAACGACCGTGACATCGCATTTCGCGTAGCAGACGATCACGTCACGGTGCCACCCAAGAGCAGCGTGCTTACCCTTGTCCGATGCGACATGGAGGACAACGCCGAAGAAATTGCTGAGGCTAACATCCTCCTGCTTCTTGAGCGCCACATTTGCATAGCCAGAGGGCTTCCTCAGGTGCGCAACAAATGTTCAGTCGCCTTGCTAACAAACTTTAGCAATGAATATCGGCATGTATCGCGAGGAACGACAATCGCATTTCTTCGCGAAATCATTGATGTTACGGACATTGCCACATTGGAAATCGCATCGTCTCAGCAATCTGAGTTACCCATCCTAAAAGAACGGACTCACGTTAATGCTGCTCTGCCAGACCATCAGAAAGACAGTCTACTGAGTCTCGTGAATGAATTTGCAGACTGTTTTTCAACGTCGTTCAAAGTACGGCGCATGTCCATCACAAAGCACCACATTATAATGGACGAGTCCGCACGTCCTGTTCGTCAGCATCCTTACAGAATGTCTCCAGTGGAAAGGGAAGCGATCAAGCATCAGGTGAAAGAGATGCTCCAAGACAACGTGATCTAGCCGTCCACAAGCCCGTGGGCCTCCTTTGTAGTGTTAGTCAGAAAGAAAGACAACACACTACGCTTCTGTGAAGATTATAGAAAGTTTAACCGTGTCACCAAGCGCGATGTTTATCCATTGCCATGCATCAACGACGCATTGGATCGTCTACAACATGCCAATTTTTTTTCTTCATTGGATCTTAAATCAGGGTATTGGCAAATCGAAGTTGATGAACAGGATCGTGAAAAAACAGTGTTTGTGACATCTGACGGGCTGCATGAGTTCAAAGTTCTCCCCTTCGGTCTCTGTTCCGCACCTACAACTTTTCAGCGGATGATGGATACCGTGCTTGCTGAACTCAAATTGCAAACCTGCCTCGTATACTTAGACGACGTTGTGGTGTTCTTGAGCACGTTTGATGAACATCTCGCACGACTCGAGAGTGTCCTCGCGGTGATCCATACTGCCGGCCTCACCATCAAGCCTGAAAAATGCTACTTCGGGTTCCAAGAGCTATAATTTCTTGGCCATGTCGTTGGTCCTAAAGGCGTCCGACCAGACCCCGACAAGTTAGCTGCCATCGCCAAGTTTTCGCCACCCACAGACGAAAAGGCTCTCCAATGCTTCCTTGGTTTGTGCGCATATTATAGGCGCTTTGTCGAGGGATTCTCGAGAATTGCTGAGCCTGTGACATGGCTCACACGCGACGACGTGCCTTTCATTTGGGTAGACGAGCAGCAGCAGTCGTTCAATGAATTGCGCAAGTGCTTGCAAGCGGCCCCAATACTTGCTCATTTCGGCGAAGACGCTGACACTGAAATTCATACTCACGCTGGCAATATGGGTCTCGGCGCAGTTCTTGTGCAGTGGCAAGCTGGTGCGGAACGCCCCATTGCTTGTGCAAGCCGCAGTCTCACCAAGGCTGAGAAAAACTATTCAACCACTGAAAAAGAATGCTTAGCGGTTGTGTGGGCAATTGGTAAATTCCGACCCTACTTGTACAGTAGACCCTTTAAGGCTGTCAGCAATCACCATGCCCTGTACTGGCTTGCCAACCTCAAAGATTCTTCAGGCAGACTAGCCTGTTGGAGCCTGCACTTACAAGAGTACAACATTACAGTTGTCTACCAATCTGGAAGGAAGCACAGCGACACCGACTGTTTGTCACGTGCACCACTCCCTACGACGTCCTCGGACCCTGACCATGACTTGCCATTTGTCGGCGTCATCGATGCCATAAAGATGGCTGAGCACCGGTGCGCTGACCCTCAGCTGCTGCCGCTGATCGAGCACCTTCAAGGAGCTGAAACTGTCTTACCTCGGTCGCTCGTGCGCGGCTTATCATCGTACTCTTTGCACAACAATGTCCTTTACAGGAAAAACTGCGGAAGCGGTGCAAATACGTACCTCCTTGTCCTGCCGTCGGCATTGCGCCAAGACATTTTGCAAGCCTGCCATGATGAGCCATGTGCGGGACACCTGGGATTCACTAAGACATTAGCAAGTATACGCCAGAAGTATTACTGGCCCCGGCTTTTTTCTTCTGTGAGACGGTACGTGAAGACGTGCCGTGATTGTCAGCGCCACAAGAAACCACCAGTTAAACCAGCTGGCTTTCTCCACCCTGTGGACCCTTCTTGAGCACCGTTCCAACAAATAGGAATGGATCTACTTGTGTCGTTCCCAATGACCTCTTCGCACAACAAATGGATAGTCGTCGCTACTGACTACTTAACACGGTACGTCGAAACCGAAGCTATTCCGCAAGCAAACTCGTATGAAGTGGCCAAGTTCTTTGTACGCCACATCGTCCTACGACATGGTGCACCGTTTGTTCTCATCACCGACCGCGGTGCAGCATTTACAGCCGAACTTATGGAGGACGTTCTCCAGCTGACGCATTGCTCTCACCGCAAGAGCACTGCATATCACCCTCAAACCAATGGATTAACTGAATGGCTGAACAGAACACTGGCTGATATGCTCTCCATGTATATCAACGTAGAGCACAAGACGTGGGATGAGATTTTACCCTATGTGACCTTCGCGTATAACACTGCTGTACAGGAGACTACACAGTTTATGCCGTTCGAACTTGTATACGGGCGCCACGTCACGTCAACACTTGACGCCATGCTACCTCTAGTTGATAATAGCCCGACCAGCGAACACGCAGAAGAATTCGTACAAAGAGCCAAAGAAGCACGCCAGCTTGCTCGGCATCGTATCCGGAGCCAACAGCATACCGACACCCTTCGATACAACCAGGGTCGACGCGACGTCCATTACAATACCGACGCCTTCGTGTGGGTCTGGATGCCCATCCGTCGCTGTGGACTCTCGGAAAAGTTGCTCCGCCGGTATTTTGGTCCCTACAAGGTTACACTCTGCCTCAGTGACGTGACCTACGAAGTCGTTCCTTGCAGTTCTGACCCCAGTTCGCTCCGTCGCCGCCCTCGCCTGGAAATTGTCCATGTAGTGCACATGAAACCCTACTATGCGCGTATGCGAACGCCGAGATGCACCCGAGGAGCTCCATTTCTTGTCGCCGAAAGAACTTTTTGACGCAACCGAGACGGTCACTTTTCATATGGTGGCATTTGACACCATGATGTGGAGCTCCCGCACCGCGGGACGGCGCGCACAAAGGTTGGCACCATGAAAGACGATGAAGCGCGTGAGCTGCTCGTTCTTCTCCTGGCTCACCATTAAAGAGAAGTGTCTATTTTGTAAGACTCCGTCTTCAATCTACGTTACAATATTACAGTTATTCAGTATGCAGAAGGAGGTCCCATAGTCAGACTGTATCGGGACCTCCGTGAAAAAGCAATTACGATAGTTAACTCAAACCAACAGTAGCACATTGATAAGGTAATACACAAGGAAAAGAAAAAGAGCATAAACAGAACAAAATACAGAATTAATTACAAAGAACAAGGTTTTGGCATATCTCATGGTAGCAAGGCAAATCACAGCATAACAGAAAATTATATGGATATGAAAAAATACAAGTCTTAATTCCTATCTTCATAAGCATTCTCTAACCTTTTTATTGTAATTTGCAAATGCCAAGTGCTTACCTTTTCTTTTCTTATTTTTCATGGCATGTTATATCAAAACAGCCATGGCTTTTTAAATTCTGAGTAATTATTTTATAACAAACGTTAACATAAACCCTTCTGACTACTTCACAATGACTGGCCTGCAGCCCCTTTTTCTTACCCTCATGTATAGTAACTTCTCCTCTCACGACCATAATTGTTCAATGGGAAACAATGACGATAATGACACACCTTTCGAAGCTTACCGGTCGTGAATGCTGGGCTACATGCCGGCCTTATCTTTCTCCAGCGTTCTACGTGTGCCATGACCATCATGTTGTTGACTACAGAATCCCCAAAGTCGATTTCCTGTGAAAAGCAGCAAATGAGAACTAGCACAAAGACTTAATTTATGCAACTCTCTGAAAGCCTTGGATATCAATGCCTAGTTAACATTTTTTATTTACTGAGACTACTGATACCTAAATTGTAGGAGCACTCAAAAAGTGAAATTTTGTAAGCGAATGTAATACTAACACTTTGAAAATTGATTCAAGTATCAAATAAAGCACCAAATATTTTATTTTTAAGCTTTATTTCTATTAATTATCAAGAAAAAGGTAAAATCAAAGCTTCAAGGCTTATTTGCGGCCTAAGATTCATCTACTGCTATCCAAACAAAGATACAACTGAACAGTTTGTAAACAAGGAACTAAAAAAGGGTGATAATTTCTGCATGATGATTTAAAAACATACAGACGTAGACATGTTTGGCATCCTTAAGTCATTTACTGTATAAAACATCATGACAAAGGCAACGGCATGACAGAAAACATTTACATAATGATGATAGTGACAACAGCAATACACCAACAATGGCTGCTGTATGACTATGACAATGGCAATGACAACATGATAAGGACAGCCTCATGATGACAAGACAACAATGATGGCATGTTGACAACACTTCGGTGACTGAAATTGAAGACATCAAATTGCTGCCTTTGTGAAAAGGTTACTGAGAATGACTGCTAAGAACCAAACTGAATATAACTCTGCATCACTTACCATTGAATTAGATCATTTGAGCAATCAATTGACTACGCTTTAACCTGCCAACCTTGAAATTTTGTATATCTGATCTTAAAGTCTTTCAACTCTCTTCCACATCTTATTATCATATCCCTTTTAACCCCTTCCATGCCATGAACAAGCTGGGCTTGTCCACGCGTTTCTTGTAAAAATTGCCAAAGATGGGCTCAGCTCATCAATTATACTTTTCATTTTCTAGCAATGCCTCAGACGAGCTGGTTTCATCTGAGTACTCTTTCGGGCTTCTGGTAGACGGCAGCCCACAGTCCATGGGGCAGCACGAGCAGAAGTGACTTTATTCTGGCAGAGGAAAACATGTTGGCAACTGGGGTGCTTAAAAATAATTTGGCCATTTGGTCAGGACAGGGGATAATAGTGTGGCATGGAACAGGTTAACCTGACCATGAGAATGCCTTAAAAAGTGTGCACTTTGAGTGTTATACTACAATGTCACATTGCATTAGATTCTCAAATTTAGTACTTAGTTATGGTTATGCTGACAATCCTAGTTAGCCAATCTGTTCTTCAATTTGTTTAATTTCTCTACACGCCAAATGTCTCCACATCTCTCTTATCCACCCCATGAGAAAGATTTACACATGTACTTATGGCATTCCACTACATCATGATGCTATGGAAGCTCAAACACAACCTTTTAGGTTATTGCTGCTTCAGCACAGTAAAATATTTTTAATTGTGCCTTATGTGAGCAGACTTATCAACAATAAACTTTTACTCCCACTAAGCTCCCACCAGGCAGTCTTTGAGAAATATTGCATGCATTCTGCAGCGCATATACAAATATTCAGTATAGGCATTCATGAGAGTGTTACTTGGTGACCAGGCAGGTTTATTTAGCATATTCAATATGTGTTCTAGTTAACCTTAACAGTTACTCAAAAAAGCAGCACATCTCTCACCATTCTGTTTGGCAACGAGTTAAAGTCCTTCACAAGCACCTGCTTCACCAGTTCTGGCTCTGCAACTATCAAACTTGGCTTTGCAGCTTCAAAAAACCTAAGCAAAAAACACAGAAAACCATCCACCGACATTTTCATTAGATGAAGCTTCCCATTTCCTTTTAATAAAAACAGAGGTACACTGCAAAAGCCCCCGAGAACCTCATGTTTCACAAAATGCAAAAAAAAACTTCCACACATAATCAATTAAATTATTACGCTAAATTTACTGTAAAGCTGTCCAAATGAAAAGAGCAGGTGTAATACTGTCAAGGGTACGCCCAATTTTTTCTAATGTCAACGTGAGCGAAAAAGAAACACTTTAATGAAAGCTTGAGAGCCTCACCTGGCAGCTCACCTAGCATGTTACTACAGATAAAAGTGTTGACACATAAAACGACATACATAAAGTACATCGTACTTGCACAGTACATATAAAGATGCACTCTTTACACTGGTCACAGTATCTGGCCTAGGTCAGTGTCCTGTAACTATTTTCATGGCCCCTTCATAGGGCGGGATGCAATGTTGGAACCGCTCCTGGGTTTAAGTACATATTCTAGCTGAAAGCAGGATCCACAGCATGTGTTCAATGAAAACATGAGCATGACACTACTCACAGCTGGTTAGGCCTAGTCTCAAGTCAGCTAAAGCTTTTAGCCTGTTTCAGTTATTTTTTTCCTTAACTAATCTCAAGCATTATGTTGAAACGGACTTGTAGATTTAGGGATACAAGTGTCACAACAGGCTATACAGGCCAGTTGCCTGTTCTCAACATTTATTATGTTTAGTGTGGCACCTATCACCAGTAGCATGCTTCCCCCACAATATGCTACAGTGCTTGTAGCTCCAGTTCATTCAAGTAAGTGTTTCCAGGTAGAATCACTACTAGTATCAACAAATGCTTACACGCCATACACAAGCTGCACCAATGTTGCCTTCAAGAACTTCATTTGTTTCTTTTCCGCTAACACAAAGAAATGAGATGTCAAGACTGCTCACCCAGACAGTCGCCCATACTTTTGGTACCTCTCTTGATCAGGTAAGTATACAGGCTATAAATAAAACCAAAGCTATGTTAGCATAACTAAGTGCCTAGGTATATAAAATTAGCATGCTGTGATGCAATGAAAGATGATCAGAAAGAAACTTCCTCCTATAGTCTACCTCAGTAGTCCCTTGCAGCACTGTGGAAGCAACACAAATTCTTGGCCAATAGAAAGGTTGAATGCCCCTCGAAATGTACTCATCTGTGCCGCGTCATCTGCTCTGCATCTGCTTGGCATCCTCCATGACAAACTCCATGAGTGGTGGATTGACGCAAGAAATGTTTTGACGCCGTAACCGT
Organism: Dermacentor variabilis; assembly: GCF_050947875.1. Lineage (NCBI taxonomy): Eukaryota > Metazoa > Arthropoda > Arachnida > Ixodida > Ixodidae > Dermacentor > Dermacentor variabilis. The sequence continues at coordinate 82,578,136 of NC_134572.1, forward strand.
AAGCTGTGTTTGCATGTAGGCGACAGCGGGATCTTGCATCTCGTGCACGTTTTCTCTGCAGTTACCTTACATCCTTCATAGCAAGTAGTGAGGGAAAATGCCCTCATGAATGTTTGCCTGCACCACTGCACCTACTCGGCATTTACTTTGCATTTGCTCACTGTACCGGCATCATGTACCGTGCTAGAGCAGGGCCGCAAATTAATGACGCAGTGAACAATTAGGCTTTTCCAAAGCAACAGAGTTAAAGTTGCCTTTGGCGACGTGCCTTAGTAGGACGAATTCAAAGCTCTGTATACTGTTGCCTGATGTCTAGTGGTTTGCTAAGTGATGCTCTAGAGAGGCTCTCAAATTGTTACTATGGGGAATGGACTTTACTGGCCTGTCATAATTCTCTACTGAGCAGGAAGAATAATTGGCCCGATATTTCCGTGCACCCACAGTGCTTCACAGTTTACTTCAAAGTCAGTCGCTTTGCATGTATCCAAAACTAAGTTCCTCTGCTTGTATAGAGGAGGAAAAGGAACCGCAATACTGATACTAGATGCTTTTGCCTGAAAGGAGCAAAGACTTTAGCAATAGTAATGTTGTTTAATTGCCTGCCTATGACCATTTGTAGAGGATATTGTCTTTCTTTTTTTGCATGCAAGTGGGTGCGCATCTCTCACAGGAGAGAAGTTAATGCATCACTACTTGTATTTTTATTCAAAGAGTTCCATTTTGGGATGAGTGGGTAGGGGGGGACAAAGATAGGGGGTTCCCCCTGGGCACCCCTTGAATACGTGCCTGGTTATTGATTTCAGTAGTATTATTGCTCAATGATTAAAAAAGCACAGTCTGGACCAGACATGAGCTGTTGTGAACCATTTGAGGCAGAAAGATGCCATGTGAGCTAAGTGATGGCATTGCAGTGAATAGGAAATAAATGTTTTGCATGTTTCTGTGGCATTACATCTACATGGAATTACTGCATATAATCCAAGAGGGAGCAAAATTTCATATAAGTCTGCCCATCTTTAGCATCAAATGAAGCTGTAGTTGTGACAGAAAGCCACACCTCATGTTCGCAGGAGCCAGGATGGACTCGAGACAAGCAATAAATGTGTCTGTCTTAAGACATTAAAGCATGCTTGAATGCAAGCTAAATACATTAACACATTTAACTGATGGTAGCTGAAAGGTTTCTTGGCCAGCAATAGAAACATGCCATTGCAGCATCCTTTGTCCTGCAAAGTTCAGTACTGCCATCTGTCAAAACACATTCAAATCAGTGATACTATAGGGATAAAAACAAGAGAGCAATAAACCTCTGCTCTGCTTTTCCCCATTGTATTCTACAGCTAGAAATCAAATGCTACTTGGTTGTCCCCTGTGCTGCTACTCATTGCACAGCTTGACATAGCAGCATAGCAAACAACCAAGCTAGCCCAGGGGTGAATGCTAAAACATCCCAATGTTCTGCTCTCACATGACCACCTTCTGCTTTTTAGTGTCATGACACATAAAGCCACAGGGAAACAAAACCAAATCTGGTTAGTAAAAAAGTTATTACATTAAATTATTTAGGATCCTATGAGGCTTGCCAGTATTTTTTCTACAGTTTCGACAAACTTCATTTAATACAAGAAATGGGAAGTTAGAAAATGTCATATCAGTGCTTCTTTAATGCTATGTTTACATTTCAGATAAACAATTTTTTTCTTCAGCCCTTAAGACTTGTGAACTTTCTTTCAATATTTGTATCTCCTTTGTGATGCATAGTTCTTGGTATCAGAGTATACTGTACCTTTATGAAAGTGCGGTACAAGGGACGAAGGATAAGTGACAGTGTTTCATATGGCACATTTTGTTTTTTCCAGTGGTTGCTGTGCCTTGCGAGGTAGCTGCAAGAAATGATGAAGGGAGACAGTCAAGCATGCACACGCTGTCAGAACATCAATCCAACTAAAATACCTTAAAATTGTTATATTTTATTCTTCACATGTAGCTGTCAAGAGAAAACATATTTATTGAAGGAGATCTCTATTAGCGCATTGTCTCAGTTCATAAGCTCTCGCTAGCATAAGGTAGCACCATCATACTGCATCTAATTCATGTACTTACATCACACTAAAAAAGAAAGAATATTGGTCTTATCAATGACTTTTTCCTTGTTATTTTCTATTAATCTAATGGTAGCATGGGTAGCATGTTGACTATGGCAGTTAGCTTCCCTAAACCCATTCATACTTAGAAGGAAGCATGCAACAGCATGTTTGAAGCTGCAGTGTACCCAGTGGCGTAGCTAGGTCGTCTGGCACCCGGGGCCCATAGGTCTTCTGTAACCCCCACCCTCCCTGGTGTAGTCGAGGAAGTCAAGGATATCAACAATTTCCGGGTGTCTTCAGACGTATATGGCACCCCCCCCCCCCCCACTGGCTCCTTGCACACGGGCCCCTTGCACCCTTGCACCTCGCTCAAAACTAACATTTAGCAGTAGCGCTCTAGGACTATGTGCCCTTACCATTCCAACTCCACTTCGGAATCTCACGCTCCCATTCCATCTGTCCAACTGATTCCATCATGCCATTCCTATTCCATCCCGGTTGTGTAAAAATTTTGAATTGTCCCGGAATCAATTCAACTCCACAGTTGTCACACTGCAATTCTGGTATAAATAACTTTAAGTGAACGAACTACAATAGCAAGATATCAAGCAGCGAATTGGAATTGGTTGTTGAGCCAACCAATTCACAGTGGCAGAGTGTATAAATTCTCATAGATACGTGAACATTAGCAGTGCTTAAAATGAGCCCCCCCCCCACCCCCCCATCTCTCCTTACATTCTTTAAGGAGGGGCTCGGCCTCCCCTTGATAGGTCGATTGTAGCACTGCTGCCCCCTTTCGACAAGCACTGGACCTGATTTTATTACCAGTGGTGCCAGGTGCGGGGCAATCCTAACTCTAAAATTTTTCTATTATTGATTTAATTGCAATTAATCGTTCGATGTGGAAAACAGGAAAGCAGGCATTGTCGTACTACTGCATGCATTTCCCTGTGGCAGTGCACATGACAATCACCGCCCTTGTTTGACCAAGATTCTTGGCATAGCATATTGTTTCATGAGCTACCCGAGCATGAAGTTACCTGCTCATGAATTAGTGAAGGTTCACCTTTGTTTCTTTTGGTTACCAGTTAAGTTTCATTCATTTAGTTGTGCATTATGAGTGCCGAGATATACCAAATGTCTCAAACCATAAAATGTATTGTAGTGCCTGAGGTTGTCAATGAAGCAAAACAACTAATGTTCTGTTTTGCAACTAGACGTATTTACTTTATGTTCACATATCTTAAACCCCTTACCTCCAGAGTTATTTTTGAAAGAATGTTTCCAATACATATATATTAGAAGGCAAACACATGAAAGGTAACTTTACAAACATTTTGGCAGGTCGCCCTGCCTTCATCAGAGTAATCACTCTGATGAAGGCAGGACCACCACGTGTGTGTGTTTGTGTGTGTGTGTGTGTGTGTGTGTGCGTGCGTGCGTGCGTGCGTGCGTGCGTGCGTGTGTGTGTGTGTGTGTGTGTGTGTGTGTGTGTGTGTGTGTGTGTGTGTGTGTGTGTGTGTGTGTGCGTGCGTGCGTGCGTGCGTGCGTGCGTGCGTGCGTGCGTGCGCACATCAGTGAAGCCTTGAATCACAGGATCTGGCAGTGAAACAGGTCAAACAATAGCAGCTCGTTGGAAAAATACTAAGATTTTACTGATGTTTCGGCTGGGGACCGGCCTTCACTCTAACCTAGGCCAGTCCCCGGCCAAAACGCCAGTAACATCCTGGTATTTTTCATACGTGCTTCTATTATTCTTATATATATATATATATATATATATATATATATATATATATATATATATATATATATATATATATATATATATGAGCGTGTGCACCTTTATACTGGGCGCCGCCCTATGAAGACCCCCACTTCACTGAAGGGAGACTTTCAGCCCTGCACATTTGCAAGAGCCAAGCTGCACTGGATGAGGTTTGACTGCATCACAGTCAAGATTGCTCTGCCGCATGAGCTGATGGTTTCAATATGTTTACCCAAACAGATCAAAAATCTTATTTGCATCTTTACTTTTCTATACTACATTTCTTACTGTGGTGCTTTAATAAAGCACCAGAGCAAAAAAAAAAAATGTTAAGAAATAGGCACTTTCATCCCGCTGGTGCGATATTTAAATGACAAGTAATGCGTAGAACAGCCAAATTTAACAAAGCAAAAAAGGCTACAGGCAAGCTGTATCAAATAGAAACATTTCATCAAAAACAAAAAACAATTCTTGAGAAGTTGTCATGCTGGTTGTAATTACAGTATAGGCCATTAACCCCTAGAGAGTACCTATAAGTTTTATTCTTTAAACAACCTTTAACTGGAGGTTTGCAGAAAGGGGTGCTTCGACAGGCATGTGTGCATAAGTTGTGCGCCGTGACGTAGTACGCCCAGCACACACACATAATCAATTGATGCCGTTTGTCAGCGCTGCTGCTGCAGCTAAAGATGGTTGCGTCGGTGCTTGTGCTGCTGCTGTTACCTTTCTCCGACACTACAGATACGCTCTGTTTGGTTCGTCCGGGCAATAAATAAAATTCTGCCACTTAGCTCACTCGATACTCCATTCTAGTTGTCAGTCATCCAACGGTGCTGCCGGTATAAGTGCGTATACGTCTCATAGCGCGACTTCCCTTTTACTTCTTTTGTTATGTTCTTTTTTTCGGCTCCCGACAAGGCACACACGGATGTGCAATGCAAGAACAGCAAGTATACACTCACAAATAGACAGTTGCGCAGATCGTCGCAGCAAGTACAATCCAATCGGCTACGCTGAAGAAGAACACCATCGTTACAACACTTGATGGTTTAAAATGCTGTCAGCCGGAGGTCCGAAAATGATAACAGAACCCACGACCGCCGTCAGACTTCCAAACGAAAGCTTATTGGGGACCGCTTATGGACCGCATGATTACCGCCCCGAATAAAGGTTCTCTACTGGATGTACGCGGGTATGTAAACAAAGTGGCAGCTGCGATGTGGACGAGCAGCTAGCGCCAAACCACAGGCCACACGGCCAAGATCTGCGGCGTTATTTGTTATAAGATATCGCGTGGCCTCCGAGATTAAGACGCGACTACATTTTATTACGAAGTTACGGCCCAGAACACCATTACGGGACATTTATTCAATCACAGTGATACAAAAGTGGGCATATTCTAGAAAATCTTAGTCTATTATCCGATTGCGCATGTTAATTCATATCGGAAGCTGACGCTGACATGCACTACGCCGCCACATCGAGTACAGACATCTCTTCCAAACTTAGCTTTTTCCATCTTCCATGCTTATAGAGATTCCAATGCCATAATTTGACGGAAATGAGATCGAGAATACAGGACGCCTGCGATTGAATGGACCGAAATAAAGCTAGAGCGAAATAAAGCGGCACAAGCGCTCTTTTTCCAGCCAGTTTCGGTTTCAAGGAGCCGAATTCCCGCATGAAATCCGCTATTCAAAGTTTAATCGTTGGAATAGGTAGTGTTGAGGACGGGCCCCAAAGTACTCATTTGCTGTAGCCACCTATTGTTGATAATTAGAAATTTAATCACCATAGCTTCGCTAATTAAGTACGTAATTGCGGAAATTGATCTGTATCTAGAGGCCGCCAATCCGTACAGACTAGTGCTAAAGATAACGTTACCGTGATTTATCTTTCTCTAATTTTAAAAATTTGGTACAGATAAAAAGAAATAACACCCTGTATGGTGTACTGGCTGCAGCACATAACTTCACCGAGAAAAAACGGGCATACTTTTATTGTTTTCCAGCTCTGTCATTCTGCACCGAAGGGATAATGTCATTAAAGGAGTATCTAGCACTAGGAATCTGTAGAATTACAGCTGATGTAGCTCTAAACAGGTGCGTTTCGTGCAGCCTGCCAGTAATTTACCATAAAGCAATGCAAAGAAAAGACACAACAATCATGAAAATGCCCTGTTCTGCGGCTTTCCTCTGGTCTCATCATCTGAATTGTCACTGCAGAGTTTGTCCCGATTCTAATGGCATTGCTTAAATTGTTTTCAGGTGAATTGGTCATACCATGTCTTCTTCAGGTATAAGATATCTGAAGGCTTAAGGAAGTGTGGCCTTTCACCATGGCACGTTTAGGGGCTACGCCAAGGCACGTTGCAATTATCAGGAACTACAAAATTAAAGTAGCAACTGTGAACGTTGTGGTTGTGGTTGTGTTCGGCAGTTTCACACTTATTTTTGTTCGTTTGTATATGCTTGCTTTAGTTCTGCTGTTCTGCCTTCAGGATCTTGCGGCTCATACCATTTCTTCACGAGACATACACCAATATGGGAGCGCACCATGACCCGATACGTATGTACACAGCACACGTAACATTTCTTCGTCTAAGTACAACAAATCAACTGAGTACATTCATTTAGATATTTATGTGCAGTTCATGAAGAAGGTCGCGCAATATAACCGAAGTTTGAAATTGGGTGGGTAAATATCGCCCTTTAGTAGAGACAGTGCCTTACTGTTATCATGGGTATACTGAAAGGCATGGATCGCCACGCTTCTGCAACAATACTTTTAGAAACCTGTACTCACACCAGTAGTCACTGCAATAACCATGTACAAATTTATATTACTGTGCCATCGTACATGCTAACGTGTAGTGTCATTGCGTTATTTTTTTTTTCTTTTTCACGTTTATCTGCCATTAATTATCCCCGTGCGGGCAACACCAATAGATATAGGAAGAATTGTTCAATTCCAAAGAAATCCAATGGATGTATTAGTGATTTTCTTGCAGTGGCATCACTACAAAGCAGAGCATCGCCGACTGGTAAGAATCTTCATTTTTCCGCGATTAATTTTCTAACTAATGTGGAACAAGTGAGCGAGATGCAAGCACAGCAGTTGGCGTGCGATAGAATGTCAGACTTGCTGCCAACTGCATTTTGTAAGAAACCAATACCAGCACTCGCAACCAAAAGCTCAAACTTTCACAGTGGTTCAGAAAATCGCACCCTACGAATCATCTATCGCCAGAAGCAATGGTGCACGCTCGGCGACAGCACTGCAGATAAGCAACTATATTGCATAAAATTTATAGAGATAATATGCTTTATCGCTTAATGATATGCTTATTGATGTAAGTAAACATATGAAAGTACATCTTTCTGGTAGTTGTACTTATGGACCTCATTCTGTAAACTAAATATAAGTACACACGTGTACCTTTATGCTATAGCATAAAACACGCATGTATTCTCATAGGCCGTGTTACAGATATATGATACGTATTTTATAATTTTATGTGCACCTTAAAAATACGCATGTGCTTACACTTAGTGTTACAGCTACGTAGTGTATTCTATAGATTGATTCTGCAGCATACGATACACCTACGCGCTTATAGTTAGTGCAGCTATATGCCACATGCATTCTCTAACTTCTTGCTGTAGCATAAAATTACGCATGGGAACTTTTAGTTAGTGTTACAGCTATATGTCATAATCAATAACTTTATGCTATGGTATTAAATATACGCGTTGGTCCTTAGTGTGGTGCAGCTAATTTATGTTATATTTTATAGCTTTTTGCTACATCATAACTGTATGCATGTGTGCTTATGGTTATTGTTATAGAAGCACGTCCAAAAGAAGGAATGTCATGGGGACCTCCTATCATACTTGGATTGACATAATACGTTATAGGCATAAATTAAAAGTTTGAAGCACAGTAAAGCGCTGTCTTGCTTTGCTGCACTCGATCCAGCCATGACACAGAAATACGCACACAGCTGGGAGATATACACACCACTGAACTTTCTTCATTAAACTTTCCTCCGTGGTTAAAATATGGGCCAGCGATCCAATGCCTTTAGTTGTTAATATATAGAAAACGAAACTATGTGAGCTTTTATGCTTTAAAGTCCAGAATACTGCATGCCTTAGACGTGCGGTAGTACGTATGTGCTAGATCTGATAAAAACGCAGTATGAATTCTTGCAGACAGGTTAAAATTAGCAACAACGAAAAAAAAAGCAATGGATAAAGAACAACGTGGTTATTTCGTCACACGAAGCAAGACGCACTTGCAGCAGAAAAATTTGTACTATGTGTCTTAAGGTGAAAATTTTGTTTTCAAGACCCTTCTACTGTTATCGGCATCAAAAACGTATTTACGCACGAGCAAAGTGAAAACATGATTAAACCTTCATGTAATAATAATAATAATAATAATAATAATAATAATAATAATAATAATAATAATAATAATAATAATAATAATAATAATAATAATAATAATAACCTTTATTTCTTTCCATCAACGTGATGGGGGAGGTAAGGAAAAAAAAAGCTGTAACAGACAGCTTGACTAGTTCCCGCCCCCCCCAAAAAATAAAACATATTCCATAAAGGCAGACAGTTCAGCTATCGACAGCAAAAAAAACATTTTTTGATTGTACAAAAATAATACGTATAACTACAAGCATCTTTGTGGCGTATAAATATGCACATTCCCAAAACATGTGAACACGTAACTGTAGTAATGATATTGTGTTTACAGGACACTGCTGGAAGACATATGTAAACAGCATACACACAACAACGGCTTATTAACATCTGCATAATGGTATATCACGAACATTCGTCATTACATTTCACAAAGAAAAAAGAAGGAGTTCAGGAAGCACGTCAGAAGACAAAAAGAAATTTGATATGCATACAAATTATACATACGAGAACAATGTTCAGGGAAATACAACTGAGGCAGAAAAGAATAATTTTAATTGCTGTTTTGATGTATGTTCTATTTGTATAGCGTGTCTGTGACAAAAATTTAATAATTCTGGCAGTTTTCTTTTCATCATTTGCTGTCCATAGGTAGTTCTACACGTCTCTACGTTCCAAAGTTCCCTACTACGTGTATCGTATAAAGGAGCTTTCTTTGACAGAGAAGCTAAAGCTGAGAAAAAGTTTATGTTTTCTTTCACATCCTTTTTATATGTTAAACACAGACGGTATGGATACATGTAAGTAATTTTCATAATTTCCAGCTTTTCAAACAAAGGCAGAGACGGATGATCTCGAGGAACACCGAGAACATGTCGCAACATTCTTTTTTGCATTGTAAGAATTTTGCGTAAATTTGTAACAGCCGTAGTTCCCCAAACTAAATGTGCATAATTAATATGAGAGTGAAATAATGTATTGTAAAGAATAACCTTGACCTGCACAGGCAGTATCTCTTTATTAATGTACGTAGCTCCTACGACACTTGAAATCATAGAAACAACATGTTCCACGTGGTCTTCCCACGTTAAGTTCTCGTTGAACACAACGCCAAGAGTTTTGAATGCGCGGAGTATTTCTATTTTTGAATCGCCCAACAAAAGATCTGTATTTATAAAAACGCTCTTATTCCCTGGACGGAAAAGTATGGCTTTCGTCTTGGCCGTGTTTATTTTTAATGCATTAGCACTTGACCACTCAGTCAAACGCGATAGCGAGCTATTTGCTTCAGAAATTAAGTCATGCGGACATGCAGCTGAGAAAAGCATAGTTGTGTCATCGGCATAAATGATATGTTTAACGTTCGGATTAATACATATAATGTCATTCAAATAGATATTAAATAAAAGTGGTCCAAGGATACTTCCCTGAGGTACTCCTGATGTTATTGTTTTTTTATCGGAAGAGAAACCATTGAGGTAGACATACTGTTGTCGATTTTCTAAATAAGATGCTAAAAGTGCTAGTGCATTACCACGGATTCCATATGTATCTAACTTTTTGAGTAAGATTGAATGTGTAAGAAAATCGAACGCTTTTGTGAAGTCTACAAAAATACCCAAGGCTACTTCTTTTTTTTTCAAAGGCGTTTAAAATAAATTCTTTCTGCTCCAGCAAAGCCTGTTCCGTCGACCTGTGTTTACGGAAGCCAAATTGTGACTGGGAAAGTATACCATATTTATCGCAGAAATTCATTATTTTGGCGTAAATTACTTTTTCCAACCCTTTAGAAAAAATAGGGAGTATGGACACGGGTCTGTAGTTTCCGATGTCAGTCTTATCGCCTTTTTTATAGAGCACTGTCACCCTAGCAACCTGCAATCGTTTTGGAAACACTCCCTGTAAAAAACACAGATTAAATATGATAACTTTTCGACAATGCTCTTTTTGAAAACAGTTTTGAGTATCGTACTCCACGTAAGTCCTTCTGAAATTACTTATTACAGTCTAGTTGTCTTGTGCGTTTCAGCTTATCACTCTTAGAAAACTTTACACCCTCTGGGGCGTATCTTGTCCCACAACAATACTCGTCATCTGTCTTGCCCGCGTTTCCTTTCTTTAACGCTGCGAGCCTGGTACTTCCCAGTCACGAACGGCATGCGCGTTATCAGTGTGACGCAGCTTCTCGACAGGAAAGTAGCGAGCGCCGAGCTTTCAAGAAAGGAAATGCAAGCAAGGCAGATGACAATTATTGTTGTGGGACAAAAATACACCCCAAAGGGTGCAACGGTTTTAAGAGTATATATGTATAACTCAGTGAGAATATTTTACTAAGACTGTGAAGCTCTTCGGAATAAAATTAATGTTAAATATTGTTTTCTGTCTTCTCAGGCACGCCTCAAATGTCCGTACCAGGTATGTATTCTTCACTAATGTGCTCTGTTTTAGCTGTACATCCGGGAAGCAAATAGCTGTCGTTAGCGTCATTCTGCACCGCGATATTAGGCCTGTCGTTTTCTTTTTTTAGAAAGTTCGTGCACTTTGAATCTACTTCATCAGCTCCTTAATATCGGTTCTTTTTCCTTCTTCAGACTCGCAACTGATCTCCGTATTGAGTGAGAACGCTTCACTTTGTGTGAATCTTTTTGTGCAAATTGATGTGACTGTCCTTGCCATAACGTAAACGCAAAGTTGTTGCATGTTGATGAACTCACAGAGAGAGCTGTGTTTTCGTTTTAACGTATAAAAAAAGAAGTTTGCGCTTACCGCGTTTTCTCTGTTCCCGCTCAAATTTATTAACGATGTCGCAAAATTTTTAACAACACCATTCAATAGCGAACTTTACACTACTGTGTGCCTCGTTCGACCGAAAAGCGGAGAAAATCGCTGTTGTATGCACACAGCATGCCATTCGTGAAGCAAACTTCTGCAGAGACATGAATACTTTGTTTAGCGCAAAACAACAGACACAAGAAAGACGGCAGGACTAGGCTAAACAAAGTATTCATGGATTCGCACCAACTAGCCCGCCAACGCATTGTTCTGCAGAGACCACAACAGCTTTCGCCTCCTGTCGCCAATGTAAAGGCTGTACAACGAAACCAAGCGCATCATTTCATGACGCGGGCAAAAAAAAATGCAGTCTCAAAATTTTTATGAAAACAAATTGGTAGCATAAAATACTTTAAGGCTGGAATGAAAACAGATGGCATTGTATTCCTTCCAGAAGGTTCCGATATTGTACGTATAGCTTATTATCACCAAATCAACATTTCGTTTTGTATTCCATATTTTCTAGCTTCGCCTTAAATATCCGGAACAGGTACGTAGGTACGCCTCTTCTTGTATTGCGCGTTCTCGAAAGCAGCTGCTATAGGCACCTTGCATCGTGCAGAGGGCGCTACGGCGCTCCCATTTATCTCTCTGGTGTCGCCGACAGTGGCCGTCAGGGATGCGAATTAAATGAGATGGAAATAAAAGAACGACAACGGCAACTGTTCGCTATACTGTTATGCACCGAGCTTTGCCAAGCTGAAGCTTGGAAATTATCGCGTTTCTAATCTCGATCGCAAGCATGCTGAGTCGGGCGGAGCATGCACGCTTAGACATTTTCAGATATCGGATATTCTTGCCTTGTGACAAGCGATCAACGATGTCACGGCGCATGCGTTGTCACGGCGCATTACTTGAAGAAACGTCTGATATTGTGAAGCTCTGCAGATGCAAAGTAATGTTTCCATTTTGACTTTTGCTTTCTTTAGATTCACCACAGAACTCGGTACCTGGTGCGTATGCGCCTGCTTGCACTATATAAACATTCGTTACTCTTCCCCAACCACGTTCTTCTTTCTGATCATATTGGTTCTTTTCTGATGTCGTTTGTTGTTTTCTTTTTCCCCTTCCTCAGGTTCAGTACAAATGTCTTGGTACGTATGTATGCTTTTCCTCGTATTGCTATACTTCTTTTTGTGTGAATTGAGATGGCTGTCTTTCTTGCCTTACTTGTTGGCTCGTGCGCTACAAAGCTTGTTCTCATTACCGCTTCCTTAACGCGCTTGGAACGCTCGTCACCGGCGTAATAGCACAATAACCATGCAGACGTGCTACTCTAGGGCTCCACACTGGCCAGGTCGCCTCCAATTTCATGCTGCGTTTTCGGTACCCTAAATAGAATGCTTTACATGTTTCTAGATCCCTCGGCGTATGATTCGTCGGGTAAGAAAACGCCAGTGCAGAGAACGCGCCGGTCGCGCCTTATTGTATCGCTACCCTGGCTCGTAGTGCACCACTGCATGTCATGAAGTATAGTGAATGTCGGCCGTGAGTTGGCTGAGCAGTTTAACCCATGCCTTTCTTTTTCTTTTTTCCCGCAATAAAATGAGGACCTACATTCACTGTTCTTCTTTCATAAGAACTCATCTAACCTTTGTGTATACACAGCAGCGGATAAATACTTGAAGCATTCAAAAGCCATTGTGGAGGTTTGCTGTCACAGTGTTGTTAACAAATAAATAAATAAATAAATAAATAAATAAATAAATAAATAAATATTTTTTTATTTATAAAACCCTCTGGTCCAGAGGCATCGCAGATGGAGGGATTACAAACTTACAACAAAATGCAAAAGTTTATAGTGGTTGACAATTATGAATTAAGTACTACCTACACAATGTTATCTAGGCTTTGTAAAACGCGTGGTTATCTTCAATAGCAACAACTTCTGCAGGGAATATGGCGCAACGCCGTAGCCACAAAGCCACAACGGCGGGTCGTTACATGTATGCAGTGTGGGAGTGAAGGTTTTCTTATATTTGATCTTTTCATTTCTTTGGTTACAGTAGAGCCCATTTACAGAATGGCAGGGATAATCTGTATAAGACAGTAGTAGTAGGCAATAGCTGTGGAAATGAAAGGTGAAAATGAACTAATATTTGTCAAGCTGCCTTGAAGGCACATCTTCCCTGCCACATAATGATGACAATATTGCTTACAGTGAATTAAATTTGCAGTTACAGCTCATATAGATAGTTCTCCTGGCGCAGGTGAGGGATTCACTGTTTTTCAGCACAACGTAAAAGCCTTTTTACCGCAGAAGCGGCTCTCGTCTAGGTCTCCCGCAGACTTCTGTTGTATGTACGCAACAAAAATTACATCATTGCCTTACATGGCGGCACCTGAACTTCCTAAAGGCCTGCTCACTTGAGGCCGAACGGGTCGACATTTCCAGCCCATTTACCGTCGTCACGGGAAGTGAATGTGGTTGACGACTTATACTCTTTATGTGACCTCCGTAGCAAAGTTCGGGCGTAATCTCGGCGGTTTTCTTGAGATTGTTTCTCGATATCAAGGGAAAAAAAAGAAGCTTAGCCTACGGTAACACGCCGGCAGTTCACGATGTCACTGCAACGAAAGGTGGCGCCATATGATACATCTGCGGCAAATCACGTGGCGACAGATGGCGTCACCGTTCTGTTGCCGAGAAATCTGAATCTTCTGAGCAGTGTTGCAGCAGACGACACGTACCTTGGTTCCTTCCAGCAGCATATCCCAGCATATACGCTACCCTTGCCTGTGTATGAACGCTCGGGTGCGTCTAATTGGTTTTACAAATAGTTCATGAATCCTTAACGCATCTTACATGCCTGAATTTTTCGTGGTTAAACTCAACTTTATGCTTCTATGACGTATGTGAAAATACCGCACGCTTCCGTCAGGAGCGCTGGCTGCCTCGGCGGCAAATAATTCAACGGGGTTCGCAGCTTCTGCAGTAACCTATTTTGATTCAAGAATCAAACAGTACAGATTTTTTATGATAGCTGACATTTGGGCGAACTAGTAGCATATACATCGTGGAAAAAAATAAACGGCGCTACTTAACACGGACAAAGCACGTAACTCAAAACTAAATCTATTCAAGGCGTGGGTATTTATATACCACACTTCTTACAAGTGAAAAGTAAATAAGCAAACGTAACAAGTAACACGTAAAACACCCCCTACATTTCTAACAACGCTTCCACCTGCACATACACGTCTACACATCAACACGTTTGCCACTTATCAATAAAAACAATTTATTTTTCAGTTAAAGCAATTGACGGATGTATGATGCATGTACATTTTGTCTTATAGGTGTGGTATGCTCCAGTGATCAAGCCAGTCACACTACATATCCCACAATGATGTTAGTACGTTAGCATGCGAGTTTATGCCGGACTGCGCTAATACTGATTGAGGACCTTAACTGAGAAAGTGTAAGAGTGGGATTGAAGATTAATATGCAGAAGACAAAGATAAGCTCAATAACCTGACAAGGAAACGAATTCAGGATGGCCAGTCAGCCTCTAGAGTCTGTACATGAGTACGTTTATCTAAGTCAATTACTCGCAGGGGACCCTGATCATGAGAAGGAAAATTACAGACGAATAAAAATGCGTTATAGTGCATACGGCAGGAATTACCAAATTTTGACTGGGAGCTTACCACTGTCGCTGAAAAGAAAAGTGTACAATAATTGCATTTTATTAGTGCTAACATGAGGGGGAGAAACTTGGAGGTTAACGAAGAAGCTCGAGAACTAGTTAAGGACGGCGCAAAGAGCGATGGAATGAATAACGTTAGGCTTAACGTTAAGAGACAGGAATAGAGCAGTGTTGATCTGATAGCAAACGGGAATAGTCGATATTCTAGCTGACCTTAAGAGAAGAAAATGGAGCTAAGCAAGCCATGTAATGCGTAGGGTACATAGCCGGTAGACCATTAGAGTTACAGAATGAGTGCCAAGGTAAGGGAAGCATGGTCGAGGACGACAAAAAACTAGGGCAGTGATGAAATTAAGAAATTTGCAGGCGCAAGTTGGAATCAGCTAGCGCAAGACAAGGGTAATTCGATGTCGCAAGGAGAGGCCTTCGGACTGTATTGGACATAAAAAATAGGCTGCTGCTCTTCCTGCTGCTGATGATGATCATGCTAATAGTATAACATCATTGCGTGACGTAAAGATATTGACTTCCTTGATCATTGCAGCATAGCACATCCAGAAGATAAAAGATACATATGTGTCAGCTATCCGACCATCGTTTTAACGAAAAAGGAAATTGTGTTTCTTGATCAGGGAGAAACGTTTTCACGGTATGTGCACGTTGAAGCGGGGATACAGATATACATATGGGGTACTTTGTGTGTGTGTGTGTGTGTGTGTGTGTGTGTGTGTGTGTGTGTGAGAGAGAGAGAGAGAGAGAGAGAGGTTGGCGCGGGTGTTTCTTTAATCTTTCTGCGTCTGTGTTAAGTAGCACTGTTTTTTTTTTCATGATTCACGTACGTTCTTTAAGTTCTATGCCATAATTAAGGTACTTTTTAGCATCATTTCCAGTTGCACAGCTTTTGTTCGCGGTGGATACAGGCAAAGAGTCCAAACCTTCTGCTCTGCGAAGCTTTCAAATGGTGCCCGTCTTTCACTTTGTTTGAACGGACATACCAAGGAGAACTACTTGAACAAGCTATCTACTCGCCTAAAATGTGCAGTTAACCGTTCTAAATGGAGAAAAGGTTCGGCATATCAGGAAACAACATATTATGAAAGACCGGTTGAGTTCCCGGATGCAGTTTTCTAGGACTCCATAGACTGTGACATCGATTGCCCATGGATACTTATATAATATTACAAATTAAGAGAAGTAGCTTATCAACTGGTGAAAGAAAAACATTCACCTAACTTCTCTTTTGCACGTATTTTGTTTGCAAGAGGAATCACAACTCGTGAACACGGACACTGCGAAACTTGTAACCTCACCCAAAGACACCACCGTTCTTGTGATTTAGGCAGCAGACAAGAAAAAGTGATGTTTGGCTCTCAAGCTCGATTTTCTCCACCATACCATAAAGTGCTCTTCTCGCCCGGAACAAGCTGTAAACGAATAAATGTACGAACCTACGTACAGCACAATGCAGAAACTACGAGCAGTACGTATGCGACTCCTTCCGATATAGTACGTTGAACTGCTATGCTTTGCCCTCTACTCTCTGGACTTTATGCAGTACATATTGAATAGCTAACTAGACTGATGGTATGTGCCTTCGTGTAGCTATATACACGTATATTTCAATGTAGCATTTGTCCTTGGTGTCCCTGTAACGTCTTCAAATAATAACATCTTTAAGAAGGTGCTGCTTTAGTCGAGGTTAGGAACCAAATGAAATAATAAATAAAAAATAAACGCGTCTTATTCGCTACTTGCCAATTTCTTCGTTGTGGGAGGGCACAGTGAACATATTTAAGCCGGAGGAGCTAGTAGCGCCGTCAACGACTTGTCGCCAATGCTGACGGTGACATTCAAGCCGATGACGTCGGCGACCAAACGAATCACTGCGCCGGACACCGTGTCCGTATCAGGGCATGGCGCTGGCCCCACACCCCGAGTTGTCCAAAAGTGCGCCGTGCTCAACGAACCGCCGTGCCTCTTCAACCACGGGCACGAGCCCAGTGCGAGCTGCCACGACGCCAACGGCTGCGACGAGTGGGTCAGCTGGTCTTTGAGTTAGTTTGACCCTGTAATCGCCCGATGCATCACATGTGCGGCACGCTATATTTCAATGCCTCGAAATTCTGATTTAAGCACTGAAAACTTGACGCCTACCCTATAGTAGCGCTTTTGATACGCTGGAGCGAGTTATCAGTTGTGGATAGCCTATCAGGCTACTTGTTGGCTAATTGTTTGTTATACTAAATAAGTGATAAATTAACATAACGTTTTTAGTACAAATGTGCAATAAATCTTGAGAAATGAAGGTGCATAAGATATTCCTAATTTTCCTTGATATGGAAATGCGGTTGGACATTACAGCCCTGCAAGGTCAGAACCATTTCATATAGAAAAGTTGAAATAACATTTGACATTGATTTCTGACTGAAGAGAGCGCATTCGCAAAAAAAAGAAAAACAAAGAGAAAAAAATTATAATAGGTTAGATTTATTTTTGGTGATAAAAATATTAATAAAGGGTTTCTTGAACTATCCACAACTGAAAGAACACCTCTAGTATATGAAAACGCTACTATGTGCTTTGTGTCAAGTTTTCAGGGATTAAAACTTGTTTTCTTGTAGAAAATTCAGAACATCCACAAAGGTAAATTTCACCGCGATGGCTTCGTGGTTAAGGCGTCGCGCTGGTAAGCACGAGGCCGTTGGCTCGATTCCCGAACGCACCAGCCCCATTTCGACAAGGCCGGGATGCAGAAACGCTCGCGTACTTATAGATTTAGGCGTTTGTTGAAGAAGCCCTGGTAGTCAAAATCAATCGGGAGATCCCCCTGCTATGGCCAGCCTCATGTAGTTTTGGCACGTAAGACTTTGCAAAAATGTTAATTAAAAATGATGCGTGGGGCTTTGCGCTGTTTTAAGGGGCAGCACGCGTAAAGGCAAACGCTAATCTCGCATTGTCTTACGCCTAATTGCGGCTAAACAGATGCGCACAATGCAATGATACAGGAAGAATAAAAAAATCAATCACGATGACAACGCGTGGCTATTCGGCAGCTGTACTAATTAACTATTATCACCTAAACATTATTTCCTAATGTGATGAATTGTCAAGAGACCCCTCACAAAGATAGATAGCCATGTAGGAAAAAAAGAAACATCTGACGCACATTTTCTTCACTCCATGGCATAACTATTCGATAATCCCTTCCCAACAGTCATCCAGCTTCCTGCAGTAGTTAATGCAGAAAGTTTAGATAGGTGTCAACTGAACATTGCCTAATTGCTTTAGCGCATTTCAGAGAGCTAAGGCAACAGGATACCAGTGGTATACCTGTCATGCTTTGAGGATACCAGCGGTATTCCTGTCATGTTCTTAAAAATAATTTTTAGAAACGCTTGAAACGTTTGGTTTGTGACTATGACATGCGAAATGTTTGATTTAAGACTTCTGAAATGTCTGAAAAGCGTTTACAAATTTAGTTTTCGCGAATTCTTGTTTTAAGGTAACCCTATAGCTAAAAAAAATGAGAACGAGAATGATTTTGTCCTTTATCATTCTCTGAACACTGTAAGGCTCTCAGGTTCACAAAATAAATGACTGATCGTCTTGTCAATGCTATGACTAACTCAATCGTTCACAGGTTGGTTGGTTGGTCTACCTCTCTTTAAAGGTGGAGGACTTTCTTCAAATAGGAGGCAGTTCTGCTTCGTTCAAATCTCAAAGGAACGCATGTACAAGCTGCAAGCACTACAAAAACTTCGATCATTTCAGATATCCTTCGGAGCACTTTGAAAAGAAAACACGAAGGCTATATTGACGAAGGTCGAGCACACGTGTCAAAAGGGGCGCGTTTTTGGTGTTCCTATATTGCAAAAAAAAAAACGACTATCTTCACGTAAGCTCAATCTGTTGGAAGGAAACTAATTAGTGCATGATTATTCTTAATTTTTTTGCGATACATTGAAGACATGTTGTTCATGTGTGAATATTTAAACGGCATTTAAAATATTTAATATATTTAAAATATTTAAAAGAGCACAACGAAAGTTCCTTATTGCGCTGTCCTTGTTGTGCGCATGTTTGTTGCCTGTCCATGAGTGACGAGAGTACTTCTTTAGAAACGGTTGCATGCCTTCATTTTGTGGCTGCGGCAAGGCTCCTTGAGCAACCCTGAAAGAAAGTGTGACGCAAATCTCCTTTTATGCCTGCAGAAGCATTAAGAGCAGCTGTAGAAGAAAAAAATAGTTATCGCTACCTAAGCCGGATGACTTTCGCAGGTGGATCAAGAGAGCATGTAAAACTTTCCTGTAGCACTGTAACTTTCGCCATCATCTCGCAGTGAGATTGCACAAAATATTGAAAAACCACGCGGATTAAGAAAACTCTCTGGTGAGCGGTTGTTGGACATGCTAGGCAATAAAAAAATGATTGCAGGGGAAACAAGTGAGCATGTACAAGGTGCTTAGCACTTGTCTGTCATCACTCAATAATGTGAATGATGTTCTAGTAATTTTACACTATATATTGAAAAACTGCGCGCGTTCAGGCAACCCTCTACTTGGTTTCCATAGGTTGTAATATAAACTGAACTCACCCGGACTTATTCGCAAAATGTACATCTTTCTTTTGCTAATCACTCGGACTCAGATTACCCGAAATTCTACTAGTCAAGGCTCACTCGGACTCAGACTCACACGCCCAGGATCCACTCAACTTCACTCAGAATAACTCTCACGGGTCAGTCTGAGTGAGTCTGAGTCGACTCAGAAGTATGACGACGCCGTTGTCATTGGTCATAGCGAGGAAGACGCTTGCACGTGAGTGAAGTAAGCTTGTAAAAGGTACCTAGAACTGTCGTCTGTCTTCACTCCCGAGACGATGTCGTAATGAGATTACGTAAAATATTGAATCACCACACTGATTCAGGAATCGCTTTACTAAGAACGTTGTTGTTCTTCATAGTAAGAATTCAAACTTTTTCAGGTGAAATCAAGCGACCCTGCAAAAGGTGTCTCACGCCGTTGTCTGTCATCACTGCCGTTGTCACTGCCATCGTCACTGTCATCATCACGCCGTATTGAGGTTACACAAACGCAGATTGCATAAACCATTTTAAAACCGTTGTCGTTGGTCATAATAGACAACAAAAACAAGAAGTTCTTTGTGGCGAAGTTTATAGGTTGAGACACTGCTGTTCCGACCAGCTCGAGTACCACAAACGTTACACAATTTATTTGTTTATTGCATCTTAAAGCAGGTTACATTGCCAGCCTTGTCACGCCCCACCAAACTCGCAGCACACCTCGCAGCTTTCCTTGTACACGCGTATTTATAACAACTTCCTTGCTGAAGAAAATTTTGGTGCCGCTTGTGCAACGAGATCACATGATGACCATCCTTACGCGTGGTCAAGCGATTGA
Organism: Dermacentor variabilis; assembly: GCF_050947875.1. Lineage (NCBI taxonomy): Eukaryota > Metazoa > Arthropoda > Arachnida > Ixodida > Ixodidae > Dermacentor > Dermacentor variabilis. The sequence goes on from NC_134572.1 coordinate 82,598,332, forward strand.
TTTTTTGACGAGTTTCACTATACGCCACCAGTGCCGCAAGAAAGTATGCCGGCAGAAAGTGTTGCAGGGCAACTATGGTAAGAAACATGTTATGTTTGTTCCAAAGAGCAGGGAGACGAGAATAAACAGTTTCTACAATAGGAGTTGAGTTGAGGAGACGCCACCTGCAGTCTTCACTGGAAAGATCTTTACACTGGCACAGTACATCAGAATATAGCAGTGAGGACTACTGTCATCACGGTGTCGGCAGGACCACTGCAGATGCATCCCATCCGTAACTACTGGCAAACGTCACTCAAACAGAGACAGCTGTTTGAGTGAACCTCTCTGCAGTTAGAACACTGGAGAAACGTATGGCCGGATACGCATGATCACTGTCCTCTGAATGCGGGTATGTTACTTTCCCACGCACGCTTGGCGCAATTGCGGTTGACTTACGTTATATTGTCTGTGGGTTTGTGGTCACTCCTGTTGCATTTCTATCTCCAACGATGTTTCCTCTACAGAAAGCGAATAAATGGACTTCACGACGCGTAGAGTCACAATCTTTTTATATATAAAGACGCGAAAAATCTAAGCGATGGCACCATTCACTCGGGCTGGTGGAAAACCGTCACGAAGGTGTACAGGCCGTGCAGAAAGTGCATTATCCCGCAGCCAATTCCGGAACCCTGTCAGGAAAAAAAGAACATTTGTTGGCACGGTGCGATCCTTTCTCTTAGGTTTTCGGGGAGTGAAAAAAAAATAAACAAGACAAAGCAGGTCCAACTCATACTTAAGAAAATATGCGAAGCAAAGCTTTCATAATGTAATTAGATCAGTGCTATAAAGCTTCTCGTCTTCATAACAGCATTTTCAGCCTAACAAATACGTGCCTGCCTGACAAGCCAGAAAGACGCGGAGACAGCCAACACGCGACTCGCGGGATCGACGCCACCACGCATTTCACTGAATCCGGGATCGGCTCCCTTTTGAACACGCCATCTCCGGGATCAGTGTACTATCACCAGGGCCGACCCGCCTATCTGGGCAAGAAGCTGACCGAGCAGACGCGCAAAAGCCCTAGAAAGAAGGCATACGAAAATTCGCTTTATCTAAATAATTTTGGGCTTGAAAGCATAATGCGCTTGCAAGCGGCAAGTCGTATCAGCATTTTTTTTTCGCATTTTTTTAAGGCAGAAAAAAGTGCCAGACCAGATAGCGCACCGCAATTTTAAATTAATTTTTACGAATTGTTTTAAAACATATAATTGACATATGCGCATTATATTTGATAACTAATAAGTTCTTTAATAATTATCTTAAGCTAAGAATAATAAATACATCTAGACGCTTCTCCAGGTTGCTGTTGAAGCACACAGTTGCAGATTTCATCCCTACGGAAGGCTTCGCTTTTCCTAATAATATCTCGAACAGCCTGTATTTCTTATCCTGTAGTAAGCACGAAGGTGCCAAGACTACCGCGCATGCGCACTCACCGCCGCGACCTGCATGAGGAACTCGCCCTTGGCCACGCCCATGAGCCAACCACCGCTGAGCAAGAGGAAGGCGCTGCCAATGAGGTGGTACAGCAGATACTGTGACAGAGTGATCCAACAGCATGCATGGAGAAAGTTAGTACACTGTGATCAAAGGACATCAGTGATGCATACCTGGTCCATTGCATTCCTAAGTTTCAAAGACTCACTAGTGAGTGCTCGAATGCTCGCGTGTTGCCCTTCTTAACATCTTTGTCATCGGTACGCCAACTAACCCTGCAACAACTTCTAGTTATGCCCATAAGTTATTCTGCTCAGCTTATTGCCATTGCTGCGTCGTCCATGACATGGTCGTATTATCTATCTATCTATCTATCTATCTATCTATCTATCTATCTATCTATCTATCTATCTATCTATCTATCTATCTATCTATCTATCTATCTATCTATCTATCTATCTATCTATCTATCTATCTATCTATCTATCTATCTATCTATCTATCTATCTATCTATCTATCTATCTATCTATCTATCTATCTAAATATGATTTAGACCTCGTAATCTCCAACAAGCCATTGAAACCACTGGGACACGCATGCTTCATTTCTGAGCGATTGATTGATTAATTGATTGGGGGTTATGACCTGGGTGATTGATTGACTGACTAATTTATTGATTGAAGGGGTTATAACCCGGGTCATCTGTTTTTTTTTTTTTTTTGCAGTTCTGAACATTGAAAGATACAGCCCAAAAGATCCACGCACATCCGTACCCTTCGTGCATCCCATCTCCCGTCCCCTGCGCTGTCCACCATGTTCGTTGACGATGAGTTTTAACTCCTCAAAGTTACACCTGGGCGTTTGAATCCCTAGCGGGGGCTCCCCACTAATTTTGGCAAGGGTTGCTTAGGGAACCTAAACCTTCGAACAGAAGCTTTTTTTTTATGTTGGCGTTCTTCCCCCGATTGGATCGATGTATCTGCGGCCGGAAGCTGAATCCGCGACCTCGCTTTCAAGAGCAAAAAAAAGTAATATAGACGCCGCGGCGGGTAACTCCGCCTATCAGAGAGCTTTCCACTCACGTATAGCGACAGCGGCAGCAATGCTTGCGTGTAAGGGGACACGATGCCGCCCGCGAGCATCATGAGCGAGACGTAGCCGTAGGCAAACGACGACACCACCATCAGCTCGGCAGCCAAGCTCTCGTTGGAAGACAGCATGACGGCCACCAGGGCCGTAATGGCCGTCACCTGCGTAGGGTTTCGACTGGCGGGTAGTCCACCACTTGCGCACTCCACTTGAAAAAGCACAATTACACGGAACCTAGAGGGAAACGTTTTCGCATAACGGTCGCGAGTTGATTGGAAAAAAAAACAGCACATAACACAGGCCAAAATAGAGAGACAGACAAAGCGCTGGAAAATCGTGCCTAGAAAGGTCGTACGCACTAGAAATTAATTGAGGAATTTTTGCTGTGCGTATACCAATTTGTATTCTGGTCGCTTTCCTAGACTTACGAGGAAAGGAAGGAAGTGAAGGGGTTCATGTCAGAAAATGCGTGTACGAAGGTTACTTATTTTGCTGATCAAAGTTGCCTTAGTCAACTATCCAGTATAACCGTACAAAATTCTTCAGGTGGTTTGGCACAAAAGCGGCTCCACAGCTTCAACAACAAGAAAATACAATGTACGTGCATTTGCAGTCGAGTCCTACAGTGTGGTAGTTCCGTTGTGGTGGCAAATTACATTAAACCAACTTACAGAATACAAACGTTGTTTTGTGCGACAACGAAAAATAGTGAAATGACGGAAATAAGGCACTCACTATTTCACCAATGTTTAGGAAGCCATGCCATGTGACCGTATACTTGGGGTTCACACTCAAGTTGCTTTGTCGCTTGGCTTCTTTCAGTGCTGCCTGAGGCGTGTCTGCCATAGCTTTTCCCTGCAACAAAGCACCCGAGGACAAGGCACAGGATGATGCGCATGTGCTCTTATATGTGAAAGACCAGTGCCCATCCTTCAGAAGTGGTCACAGATGGTATATTTGTTCTTGTATAAAGGTCACGGTAAATTATAACAACAAAACGACTCTCTCGCTGGCTTACTCGCGTTCCTGTCCCTTTCTTGTGCTTCAACTTATGATAAGCTAACTTACCTTATGGTACATTCGACTGGTTAATAGCACGCTCTAACTCGGTTTGTAGCGATGCATAGCTTTCTCGAGATTGGAGCCAGGGAAAGCCTGCCCCATCCGAACGTGCTAGCTGATCCCAGAGCAATCGAAGTAGCCACGTGATCAAGTTTCTGTGAGATCTAAGTAGCGTTACCAGGTTTAAAGTAGGAGCGCCTCCGTGTACTCTGAGCAAGAGCGTGGCGCTCTGAATGAGCCAAGCGAATGTGTTCAGAGCGCTAAATTTTGACCAGCCGAATGTAAAACGCGCCGCGTGAACGCTCTAGAGCGCTGGAAAGCGACCAGTCGAATGTACCATTATTAAATGCGTAGTGGATTAGTGATCAAACGGGCGTAGACAATAATATCGTTACGTGTAGAAAGACACAGGTGGAAGAGACTATTTACAAGCTATTTACACTGGAGCCAGAGCACCAGGCCAACATTCGCTCGCGCCAAGGGCACAGACCCACTTCGTCGTTATCGCGGCGGCTCGACTATATATCGTAATACTATCCCCCCCCTCCCCCCGGCGGCAAAAGCATCGTCACGGTGCTGTTAAATAAGCAAGGCGCGTGGAGAGGTGTAGGGCTCGAGTCGGGCGACGCGGACAATGTCACTGGTTGTCACAGCAGAGGACGTAGTGAGCGTGGCTAGAACGATTTCATAGGTGACATCGGTCACTTGGCGGAGCGTGCGATATGGGCCTGTGTAACACGAAAGCAGTTTTTTACAAAGGCCAACTTTACGCGATGGTGACAAAAGCAACACGAGGGGGCCGGGCGCAAAATGGACATCACGGTGACGCAGGTCGTAACATTGTTTCTGTTTGTCTTGAGACACTTGTAGACGAGCGCGCGCAAGTTGGCGGGCATGGTCAGCATGGGCGATTGCATCACGGGCATAATCGCTAGCTGAAGATGTGGTGGACGCAAGCACAGTGTCCAGTGGTAGCATCGATTCTCGGCCATACAAGAGGTAAAACGGGGTAAAGCCATCAGTTTCGAGACAGGAAGAGTTGTACGCAAAGTAAATGTAAGGTAGAGCCAGGTCCCAGTCGCAATGGTCGTCTGAAACGTATTTGGATAGCATGTCTGTAAGGGTGCGGTTCCAATGCTCAGTGAGGCCGTTGGTTTGAGGTTGGTATAGGAGGTGGTAAACTTATGCTGTATTGAGCAGGCACGCATGATGTACAAAAACGTACGGCCACGGTCTGTTAGCAATTGACGCGAAGCAACATGCATCAAAATGATATCATGTAGGAGGAAGTCCGCAACGTTAGTTGCGCAGCTGGTCGGAAGAGCGCGGGTTACGGCGTAGCGAGTCGCGTAGTCCACCGCGACTGCAACCCCACTTATTTCCTGATCTAGATTACGGAAATGGGCCGAGAAGGTCCAAGCCGACACGCTAAAAGTGCTCGGCAGGGATGTCGAATGGCTGCAGGTAACCAGCGGGGAGCTGGGAAGGCTTCTTGCGTCGTTGGCAAAGTTCACAAGCGGCGACATAACGTCGTACGGAACGGGCAAGGCCCGGCCAGAAAAAACGGCGACGTACACGGTCATAGGTTCGATATATGCCGAGGTGGCCTGCGGTTGGTGCGTCGTGAAGCTCATCTAGAACTGTGGAGCGGAGGTGTTTAGTTATTACAAGTAGGAACTCAGAGCCGTCTGGATGAAGGTTACTACGGTATGGAGTGCCTTCGCGGAGGACGAAGAGGCGTAGAGTAGCATCGGCCGGAGAGTTCAAAACGGTCTATGAGTGCTCTGATGTAGGCGTCACGACGTTGCTCGTCGCGAAATGAAGCAGCTGGGATACAGAGAATACGCAAGCAGCACTGGTTAAATTTGAGGAGTCAAGAGTCGTAAACAGGGTAGCGCGAGAAGCTGTCAGCGTCTTGGTGCAGGCGGCCAGACAGCACGGAATATGAGAATTCTTGTAGCCTCAAAGCCCATCGACCAAGCCGGCCTGTAATCTGTAAAGCATGATGGTCAGCGACTACGGAAAAAAGGGTGATCGTAAAGGTAAGGACGGAACTTCGGAACCACCCAGACAACAGCAAGGCATTCTCGTTTCGTAATGAAATAGTTGCGCTCCGATGGTGCTAGGAGGCGGCTCGCATAAGCAATAACGCGATCTTGGCCACGCTAACGCTGGGCTAAGACGGCACCGATGCCATGACCGCTGGCATCTGTACGCAATTCTGTAGGGGCATCAGGATCGAAGTGGGCGAGAATGGGTGGTGAGGTTAGAAGAGGGACGAAACGAGAGAATGCGGCGGCTTCCGAAGTACGCCACGAGAATTTTACGCTTTTCTTCAAAAGATTAGTGAGGGGTTTAGCAATTGCCGCAAAATCTTGAACAAAACGACAAAAGTACGAGTATAGCCCTACAAACTTTGAACGTCTGCGGCTGTCTTCGGAACGGGAAAGTCTCGGACAGCGCGTGTTTGTCGGGATCCGGCTGCACTCCGGAAGCGAACGAGATGACCCAGCAAAGTAATTTGGCAGTGGCCAAATCGACATTTGGACGAGTTAAGTTGCAGCTTCACCTTTCGAAATACATCAAGTATAGTTGTTAGACGCTCAAGGTGAGTGTCGAACGTTGGCGAGAAGACGATGACGTCGTCGAGGCAGCAGAGACATGTGGACCATTTGAAACCTTGGAGCAAGGAGTCCATCATACGCTCAAAAGTGGCAGGGGCGTTGCATAATCCAAACGGCATTACTTTAAATTGGTATAGGCTATCAGGTGTGATGAACGCGGTTTTTTCTCTGTCCATATCGTCAACAGCAATCTGCCAGTATCCAGAACGAAGATCAATAGAAGTTAAATAGCTTGAACCGTGCAGGCAGTCAAGGGCGTCGTCTATATGTGGGAGCGGGTAGACGTATTTCTTGGTAATGTTGTTCAGATGACAGTAGTTTACACAGAAGCGCCACGCGCCGTCCTTTTTAACCAACACCACAGGTGACGCCCAGAGACTCGAAGAAGGCTCAATGATGTTTTTATCTAGCATTTTGTTCGCTTCACTTTGAATTGCTCGGCGTTCCGACGCAGAAACTCGATACGGTCGTCGGTGAATAGGCGTAGCATCGCCAGTAAGAATCCGATGCTTGACCGCGAGCGTCTGCTCTAAAGGGTGATCGCCGAAGTCGAAAATATCTCGGTAGGACGATAATACTTGGCAAAGGTCTTCAGTCTGCGCAGAGGACAGGTCCATCGCAACCATTTTCTTTACGTTGGGATCGGCGCCCGAGGCTGGCGCGGGGGGCCTGCTGAGCTCGCAAGAACCATCGGTCGATAACGCTGTCACGTCATGGTCGCCGAAACAGTCAACGTTGGCAAGGCAAATACCTCGCTGTAGAATTTGCTTTGCCAATCGAAAGTTAAAGAAAGGCATGCGAGTGCGGTTCGCAGTAATAGTAAGTATACTGTGAGGCACGGTAACGTCAAACTGCAGTGGTATGTCGGGCAGAGGAGTGACGAGGTACTCGCCATCAGGAACTGGTGGGGAAGACAACAGTTCAATATAGGCTATTGACTTTGGCGACAGGCGAAGAAAGCCGGTGGGGCGTAAGCGGCACTGGGGTGCGTCAGAAGGTTCTGCCAGAATCGGTAACTCAAGGCGAAGGGTACTGGCAGAGCAGTCAATAAGAGCAGAATGCGCGGAGAGAAAATCGAGGCCGAGAATTAGGTTGTGGGGGCAATGAGCAATCACGGTGAAGAGCAAAGGAGTGTGTCGACCGGCGATGTGTGACACGTGCCGTGCACATTCCTATGATAGACACAGTACCGCCATCCGCAACGCAGACGACGCGTGCCGACGCTAGGGTGAGCAGCTTGTTCAGTCGTCGTCGGAAGGCAGTACTCATAATAGAAAGATGTGCTCCTGGATCGATGAGTGCCGTGACAGGATAGTCGTCAACGTCAACGTCAAGAAGGTTTTGGTTCGTAGGTAACGTGAGCAGAGGATTTGAGGGCACGGTCGACAACGCAGCTTCACCACCAGAAGCTGCAGTGCCTAGCTTTCCGGAAGGGAAGCGACGGGGTTGGGGCGAACGAGACTGATGGCGTTGAGGTGAGGGCGAGCGGCTGTAGCGAATGTTCGGAGCAGGAGCATCAGCGGCAGTGGGTTCATGGGGGGTAGTATAGGGAACAGAAGGTCAAAATGTGCGGGGATAAGCGGCGGCGTATGTCCGAGGAGGTGGTGGCCATCGGTTGCGGCAGTGACGCGCGACGTGGCCGATGCGACAGCAGTGGAAGCAGATCGGCCTGTCATCAGGGGTACGCCATTCGGACGGGTTGCGGTGAGATGTGGCTGAAAAAGACTGCCGGGGACGAGGAGGGCCGCTAGAGAGCTGGGGTACGCTGGGTTGAGAAGTTGAACACACGGAGTTCAGACCCATGTTCTGAAATTCCTGTCTGACGACGGCCTGAACCATCGCAATTGTGGTTGCTGGTGGATCGGGAGGCGTCGCTGAGAAAGCTGGCGAACAGGCTGGCTGAAGTTCGCGCGGACAATACGGGTTACGTCGTCGTGCACCGGTGGAAGTCTGGCGCGGTCGACCCTCACATGTTGGCGTAGCAGCAGTGTTGGGTAGCCGCGTGATGGGGTGTGAGATAAGGCGGCTCTTAGCTTGTTCAATTCTTTTATGATGGCGTCGATAAGTTAAGACGTTGCCCAAAACAAGCAAATTGAGAGCGTCGTTGGCGATGCCTTTTAGCACATGCGCCACTTTATCTACTTCAGACATAACATGGTCAGATTTTCGGCATAGAGCCAAGACGTCGAGGATATATGAAACGTATGGCTCTGTAGGTGTCTGAACACGAGACGCAAGAGCTCTTCTCGCGGTAACCTTGCGCCCAATGGGGTCGCCAAACAGTTCCCGTAGCTCTTCTTTGAAACTGTCCGAACTGGTTATCTCGTCGTCATGCGTTTGGTGCCACACGCTTGGGATGCCGCCGAGATAAAAGATGACATTGGCGAGCATAATGGTTGGGTCCCACCTGTTATTAGCGCTGGCATGTTCATTTAGCTTGATCAATTCGTCAACATCCTTCCCTCCAGGCCAGAGAACACACCAGCGTCGCGATGTTGGGCAACCGTGACGATTGGAGCAGTCGGACAAGCCGAAGCCGTTGCAGAGGCGGGCTCGTCACCAGGAGGCATGGTACTAGCTCGATGTACCGACCACTCCGAAGTTCCGTGGCGAGGACGGGGATCACTCACCTCCACCAGAATGTTACGCGTAGAAAGATATAGACGGAAGAGACTATTTACAGGCTATTTACACTGGAGCCAGAGCGCCAGGCAGACATTCGCTCGAGCCAAGGGCACAGACCGACTTCGTCGTTATTGCGGCGGCTCGTCTCTTGAGCATCTCGCGATAATATCGTAATAATATTTGATATTAAAATGAAGGAAAATAAAGCTGGGCAAGTCATGTAAGGTGAACATAGGGCGGATAAGTGGACGAGAAAAAAGAGGAAGTGTGGATGAGGACGGCAGAGAAGTAGGTGGTTGCGATGAAATTAGAAAACCTGCAGGCATAATATGGCGTCAGCGAGCGTAAGGCAAGGGTAATTCTCTATTACTGGGAAAAGTTTTTGGCCTCGAGTAAGCTGATGATTAACCACCGCAACCAACAATGAGTAGAAATACAGACAGCGGCGGCGCCAATATAATATTATCTGAAGCAACATCGCATTACGTTAACGCGTTTTTCTGTGTTATGGATGACTCGTCATGCTGCATGACTGATCTCATAAGGTCCCATGAAGCTCTCTACCTCTCGTACCGATCACATGTTCAACTATTAATGCTATTACCAATTGTATCTTGCAAAGGAAATGGACACTTATTTTGTTTACCTTGAGACTCGGTGCAACAACTCGAGTCTTTACTACACAAAATGTGCCATCACCGTTCAATCACAATGTCTTCGATCAACTGATTTCACAGCTATGTTAAGTTTCATCGCGTGTCGATGGCAGTAGTGTAAGGCAGCCGTTCCTCGATGTCTCTATGACGTGTTCTTACACTTTTTTTATGCTAGACACCCTTGATGAGGGGAGCCACCTTTCCTCATCTATCGCCACTACAGCCGGCTCACCGTCATTCAAGACTCCTATAACCAAATTTTAGAGCGCAGCTCTAAGGCGCCAGGCCCTTCGATGAGCGTCGGTGTTGCAACACCTCGTAACCGAGCGAAAGCGGAGCTCAGCGGAAGATTAAAGTACGCGCGAGGAGGAAAGCGGAGGAGAAGGCTACAGAGAGAGCATGAGGTGGGAGCGTAGGAGGAGCGGAGGGGAGACGGCCTGCACAAGCGCTGAGTTGCCGGTGGCCACGGAATCTTCAGCCGCGTGGGCGATCTTATCTGCGCTTCCGATGGGGAAGGCAGGGTGGCGTGAGCTGGGGAGGGCTACGCTCGTCCACGGCTTCAGCTGCTGAGGTCAGTCCGCGGTACCAGCGTGTGTGACCGGGATGACTCCTCCTGCAAGGGTCGATGGCGAGTGGCTACGAATAACGCTAGATGTGACGCTCCCTTGGGCGCTGTCGCCATTGACACTGGTTGCACGATTTCCCCGCGACGAAGCCCCGCTCTGGTCGTTGGTGGAACAAAAGCGTGCGAAAAAAGGCGTAGTGACTTGCAAGACGGGCTGTGCGGCGACGATGGCTGCGATATGGCGTCAGAGTAGGGCGCATTGTCTGTATGGAAATACAGCGCTGCATGAGCTGCATGGCGGCTGCTGTGAATCGCGCCCACGCAACACCTACGCGCTGCCTCTCGCGATCTCCCGATTAGCGAGGCAGTCGCGCCACATTTCACTCCGTTTGCAATGTGCTGCACGGGACAGAGTGTCCGCGCCAGCTAAGCTACTCACAGCTTTCTCTTCATAATATAAACCGTGTACCTATATAATCATTATACGAAATATTGACGCGCGAAATGAAAACGTATAGAGCTGTGCTCAAATTTCGCATTAAGTGTTATCGTAATCGTCTGTGATTTTTGGCGGGCCGGGAGGGGGGGACCTGCATTTATTTTGCTTTCTTTTTTTTTCATCTACTTCTTGGTACCTATGGAATGCTTTGGAATTGTTCACTGTCATTTTTTGTTATTCATATATCATTGTTTGCAAGCCTATGTGCCTACTCCCTCTGCAGTGCCCACTGGACCTTCTGAGGGTACGATAACACTTAAATAAATCGTAACACGAACAGTGTCAGGCACACATTGCAGTCGGATGGCGCCTCAGCTGTAGATGTCACTTCTATTGCCGGATAAGCAACGTAGCGTCAAATTTACGCAGGTAACCTTACAAATCAGACTTAGATGGCGACGGCAGCACCACCTACAGATAGTGCTAATTTAAGGCCACGCTCACCTTTTGTGGTAACTGCGCTCAAACGGAAAAGGCCCAACTGCCGCTTCTCAGCGACCTCCCAATAACGTGGTCTTGTCTTCGTCTTCAGCAGGCACGAAGCGCACGCAGTAGAGACGATCATGGCGATGATGATCCTCAAACATATAAAATAAGGGACTATAAAATAAGGTACCGGCCAAGAATCGGGGTAGTCGAATAGAGGTTTATAATATACAATAAATGAAAGAAATGATAGAATCATGAAACCTTGAACATGGAATTGAACAATTCCATTAGATGAATGAAGAAATAAAATATATTTAAATATATGCAAAACAGACGCACACTTTTGAATATCGGCGAAGTAAAGCTTTAGTAAAGCGGTTAATTAAACGCGTTACAATCAACAGTGACGCGTACATTTTCCTTATTCCCCGCAACATGTAATCCCTTGGAATGTGTATTTGTGTCCACCACGAAGGTTACAACTTTATTGTCATGCAATTTTTATATTTATGAAATGCGTCATTCGCAGGCTATGCCGATATGCAAACTCCAAATCAGGCTGATGCACATTGTGAGATGTATACGCATCGATGCCTCAAGGACGAAGACGATGTGTCATGCTTGTCGAGGCAAGAATGATAATGATAGCTTTTTTTTTTTAGTATTCCTATCAACGCAATGTTTACTATAGTATTGATCAATAGTTTATCTCATGTATTCACAGTTTATTTTTCATCTTAGATTATATATTTATTTTCCTTTTTTGTGTTATTTATTTATTAACCAACTTCTTTTATTTATTGAGTCAAATTACCACCCGATTCGTGGCCTATTCCCCATAGTGGGCTTGTGCCATTAAGTGAGACTTCATAATAATAATAATAATAATAATAATAATAATAATAATAATAATAATAATAATAATAATAATAATAATAATAATAATAATAATAATAATAATAATAATAATAATAATAATAATAATAATAATAATAATAATAATAATATATCTCCAGAAAAGTAGGGCACATATCGAACAACATTTAGGGATTCTTTACGTCTTATTGTGGCACAGAGGGACTTAACGATTCTGGGAGGATTGACCAAGGATGGGAAAGCTCCACTGACACATACTCAGTCGTTAAATAAATTAAAATAAAGTGAAATAATCCGCGATATATAATTCACCTTTCCATTAACAAAATGGCGTGCTTTAGGGAGGCTTGTGAGCCGACATTATGGGTATGGAGGTTTTATGAGGTATTATGGAGGAAGTTTTTTGGTACGCAGAACATAGATGCGCATACTTGCTCAGCCTACAAGGTTCATACGCATAACCTAGTTCATTGGTACTTTCATATAACTTTCGTATGTACATCCACATATATATCCACCGAGATAGCGGTCGGACCAACAGCAGCCAGGCAGCCATGTCAAACCTTGTAAAATAGGCGAAGAAAATTTCGTTTTAAAGGAGGAATTTAAAAGTGTTCTCTTCGCCCACTTTTTTTCTCGATACACGGTATTTATTGCAGCGATTTAATCAACCCATGCAATTATTACACAGGCAAAATGCAATAGATCGCTTTAAAAGTTATCAAAAAGCACGATTTCTATGAGTAGGAACCGATAAAGAAAACTAGCATAGTTGCCTCTAAGAGGGAGGCAGCGTCAAACAACTTATCAATCGAAGGCAACAGCCCGGTTTAAATTCCGTTGGGACATAGATCTATCTTTCAGGTGAACACTCATTTTATTAAACTGTACTGACGAAGAAACAACTGGCTCAGCAATGTGGCCCAACGTTCGTGTCTTCCATAAACTGCGCAAAATAATTAGCAAAAACATAAAATCGCACATCACTTCCATCGGGTAGAATAAAAAATAGAACGATATGTGAATCCAAATGAAAGTTTTTCTGCAAAATCCTTTTGGTGCTCGCCCTTGCAAAGCTTCTCCCATTTGACCACTTCGAATCGTAAGCATTTGGTTCGCGCTTCGGTCTCCGAGCTTTGCGGTAACAATATTACTTACTTTTGAAGGCAATCTCAATAACTTTTGAAAGCAGTATTGAGGTGGGGAAAAACCAGGGCTTGCAAAGACAAGGCTGCACAAATGGGAAATTGAATGAGTAGCTACAAATAACAAAATTCAGGAGAAAGCATGTAAAGGAACACGCTTGATAACGAAATATCGCGATAATTTAAAAATATTTCGAAGAAGATTAGGCAAAAGTGGCAGCAGTGAGAGGGCGCACCATAATTAGCTTTTCAGGTGGTGCGGCTAACAAAAGGAAAAAGAAGAAATCCAGACAGCGAGAAGAATGGGCAAGGTAAGCCGAAACCTTGCTAATTAATATTACTGCAAGTATACTGATGTTTCTTAAGATTTACGGGTGGTATTGAAGGCTTTCACCTCAGTTAACAGACTGGGAAAATTGAAGCCTCCATTGGGTCTTCCATTATCGCTCCCCTTCTAGCTTTCAGTGCATCCGCGACAACACTAATTCTCATCTGGCGGATATCACTTGCAAATACGGAATAACGCTTTAGCCAATGTTTGATCGCACAAGACACGTGCGTGAGCACACAGTATTCGTAAGCCATTTCAAACAAATTTGTACGAGTCTATACACGCAAGCAGTGTGTCGTTATAACTTGAGAAGTTGTCATGATAAATTATAATTTCGGTGGATGCGCAAACATTAACGCAATATTTGAAAGAACAATTAGGTCAACAAACTTATTCATGCCTTTCTCGTACTCGGTCACATTTATTTCTCAGGTGCGACTGTAAGCGGACGCGAGAGCAGACGCGAGTAAACGCCGGTGACTGGAAGTGAACGAGTACGTGCAGATGGGTTACCACCTGGGCGTGTGAGTGGGCGTGAATGGCGAGTGTCGCTTAGTGTCTGACGTGGACGTGTGTATGTAAGGGAGTGGTTACCTGCAGCATATTGGAAGACGTGAGCGTCAACCTGAGGTGCTGGTGGAGTGAAAGGGCTGGAGCATGAGCACGAGTGACTGATTGCCGGTGAATGTGAATGGGCGTGAGGGAGAGCATGCGCATACGTGCCGATGAGTGGACGTGAGTGCGCCAAGTTCGAGAGAGTGCATGGCCGAAAGAGGTGTTGGCGACCGAGCGCTCACCAGGTTTACCGATCTATAGAAGAAGGAATCAGTGAAATAATACGGTAGGCAAGTTAGAAGCTGCATAAACTCGACCGGACACGTCTGTGTGCTGATTCGGATTTCTAACGCCGCCTGAATGACTTGCAGGGAGGCGTAGAACTCAACTTCGACTACTTTTGCTCGAGAAGAGGCATTGCGTGCACTCTTGTCACGGTGAGCTAAGCTTTCGTGTTGATTTTGTCGAGCTAAATAAGTAATGGAAACCTCCAAGCTGCCTCCCGCTCAGATTAAATATTGTAAGCAAGCTATATGCCAAATGAAATTTACGCTACGTTAAGCGCCATCGTTTTCTAGGCATTCTGCATATGTGTGTGCAGTGCTTTCGTTGAAACAGCAACATAAATAATATCGAGTCGTATCCAGCCCAAAAGTATATTTACATCGCGGCATCCACGTAGAAAGCTATTTCGAGTTAATAAAGAACACAACCTTTAATTCACAGCCGCATGCTTGGTTACCAGGATTCCTGAAGCTCTCTAATTATTCACCTTTGCGGCTGTTCTTTAACCTAAGTAAACATACGTATATTGATGTTCGTGTGTTTAGTTCTCATAGCACTGTTCATATTCAACGCTCAGAACTCTTTTAATATATCTCCTTTTTGTGGCGACATTCGTTCGAATCCCTTTTATGTGCCACGACACTTCTTTTGTTGATTCATTAAAAAATGGTCCACTTCTTAAATGACACTGAGATGAACTAAGCGGCTAAGTCAATGAAGAACTTGTGTCGTAGTTAGTGTCAACAAGTATTACCGGCAGTGTCGAGTTCGTGAGGCAACGCATCAAGACATCGCTCGTCTACAAGCCACTGTCTGCGCGATCGCCTCTGTCTGAATTGGCAGGTACCTGTCGTATGAAGCACCCAAGGTAAAGAAGGACAGCGCTCGTCCTGTCCTTTCTTTACCTTCCGGCCTCGTTTTTTTTTTCACACTGCACAGCTATACGATGCAGGATGATGCATGCATGCATTTGCTGCAGAACAAAAAAAAAAAAAGAAGAATGCTGTGATGCCTCAGTATACATTGTGATGGAATGCCAAGATATTCACCCAGCCGGGATCCACCCCAGGGAACGTCCACATTTCAAAAGCGCTGGGGTTCAAAGCTGATTGGAGCGTTAACTGGTCAGCAGTCAAGAAAAGCAAGCGACGTTTAGAGTACCACTGAAAGAAGGAGAGAAGTGGAGCCGGAGTCATTATAGATTTGCAATATGATATAGAGATTTTGATGAAGAGAATGAATGTACTGTAGACATAACAAAAAATGCTAGACACATATAGACGCAGTAAAACATGTTCAGCTCAAGCAGGCTAGGTTACCATTTCTAGTAGCCCCCGTTTCAAATAGAGTGCTATTAGAAATCGTCATCATCAGTTTCTATTGCTCCCATCCTGTGAGGGCGCTCAGCTGCAACATTCAGTAACATTTACGGGACCTTTAGTTGTCCCCGTCTCTGTTGTAAGATGCAAGATAGCTGCGCATGCGCCCTTATCGATGGCAGCCCAGAGTTCTTCCCGCTGTTATGCTCTGCACAACTAACTGCTGGCACATTACTGTCCTACGCAAATGTCCTTACCACGAGCCTACGTCCCGCTTTCGTTGAACAAGGACATCACTTTTCCTTCTCCAGCTCTTCTCAGCGATGTTGTTCATACTGCTGCATATCACGAGCAACACTTCCGGCGCCTACATGTGGCTGTGCTACCTGAGCTTCACCTACTCCCTAGTGGGCGTCTACTTGGCGGTGCACAGCCTGTTCAGCTCGCTCGACAGCACCACCACGGTCTTTGTGAGCAGCTGCTGCATTGGGATCCAACTATTATAACGTTGTGCTGACGGCAGCACAGCCCCTACAGACCTCCACTGCAGGGCTGTATATATTGTATACAGTGTTGATCTGTTGACGGCCCATTTCTTGTCTTCCCCGACGAAGAATACTTTCACTCTTTTTGTGCGCAAGGCAGGGTGAAAGTATGCTGCGCCGAATACATCACTACAGCTTCCTATGATGAAGTGTTTCACGAGCAGTTACTTCGAAAAATATTTTCCGCAGTTTTTAGTGAAGCACACATGATAAAACTGTATTATGCAATGCAGTTCTTAAAACTTTCATCATGTTCCGACCGCTTCAGAACTCTTCAGAACTATATTTTGCAAATCAGATTACGGCTTTAAATGTGTCTTTTCTCTTGCGTTTCAAGCACAGATGAATAAAATACAGCTCACAAAGGTTATTTCTCAGACACCGACCTCTTTCACTAGTTCTTGTGTTACCTATATTTCTCTGATCACGTCTCCCTTCGTTTTTTCCACCGTTATTTTTTTATGTACATGAAAACTCTATACAGTAATTTTAATACTTCCACTATCGCGTTTTCAATATGATGAATAGTCTTGCCTCGCGGGAGGTGTTGGGGCATGGTGCCCGCAGCTGCCCTTCTGGACGATACCAATGAACGGGATGGACTACAGAAAGGCGACACAAGACGGCGCTGCAGGCTTTTAGAGAGGCAAAAACGAAATCCGGCTGTGCTGTTTAAGAGAGAAAAAAACGAAATAAGGAAAGAAACAATTTCTGATAACTCAAAGGGAAGCTCATTACTTTTTGAAGCAAGATCGGGATGCCTTAGAACACGCACCTATAAAGCGAGATATAAGAAGGAAGAAGAAGCATGTGCTTGCGGCAGTAAAGCTTGGGAAACAATGGAGCATGTTTTATTAGAATGTGAAAACGTCTGACGTCGATTTATGCACCACTGGCCTCCTTGAATCCCTTGGGTTCAGCGAGAGCAGTGGAAAAGTACACATGCCCGCAATAGAGACTAGTAAAAGGCGATTGGAAAATTGGTGGAAGAAAAATAGGAAAACGACAGAAAATGGAGGCGCACAAAAGCAAAGTTCGGAATAGGAGATCAGAAAATTTGGTAGTTGGAGTTCATAGTCTTTTTTTTTAACTAGGTAGGGCATTAGGCAGTATAATAGCAAGAGCTTGGTGGTGCAACCCACCGCCCCGTTCCAAAGGGGATGCTCATAACATACATACATACATACATACATACATACATACATACATACATACATACATACATACATACATACATACATACATACATACATACATACATACATACATACATACATACATACATACATACATACATACATACATACATACATACATACATACATACATACATACATGCTGCGCAAATGGATGGATGGGAAACGCTATGTGGTTGTGTGTGCGCGCTGAACGTCGTCTCTTTCTTGTTATTGCTGTTCAGACTAGGTTTTGTGCTATGTGTATGCAGGTAGTCTGGAGTGACACCATAGGGACAATGCCTAACTTCATCTGTTTGTTTATGTGCATATATTGCATCGGCGACAGCCTTCCACCCGTTACAAAGGGTAGAGCCACACACACACACACACACACACACACACACACATACACACACACACACACACCCCACACACACAATCATCATCGTTATGTCGAGCTGTTCCGAAGAGAACCAAGACATATTCGTCCGACTTTCAGCTCAGATACCTCACAGTTTTCAACTGCTGCCAATGCCCTTGCACTGTGCAGAATGCAATGACCGGAAGGCTTACAATTCCTTAATATCCTATACAGAGAGTAGCGTGAGACACATATTCTACATTATTCCTTGCTAAATTCTACATTGAACGCGCGACCTAACACAGTCCGCGCATTGTCTTCCTTAGTCGGTGCTGTACTACGGATCGGGCTCCTTCTTCTTTCTCGCCGGTGGCGTCGGTGTCCTCTCCAAGGGCTACGATGGCTTCCTGAACCTTCTCATCGGCGTATGTGTCTCTCTGGCTTCAGCCCTCGCGCTTTTACATTGCCTGGCCCGGTGAAACATTGATCCTCTGTGGAAGTTATAGCTTGCGTCGACTAGTCAGGGACAGAACATATGCGCACGACAGTGTTCGGGCGGCTGTTGTTAGCATTTACTAATTGACTATCGTACTTGACTAATGTTACGAATAATTGAAAACACGTCTTATCAGTTTTCTGATAAGACGTGGGATGTTGCTGCGGTGACTGCAATGTTACGTGCCATTCAACCAAGAAACACTTTTACTTTAAACTTTATGTTGATATAACTCAACCTTCTCAAGCTCGACAACATGCTAAGAACACGGCAAACGTGTCTATCTTTCGTTTCTTACGCTTTATTTAGCGACATCGGCGCCGAATACTGCACTTGCAAAGATTATATTGTCATACAGGGTCTATCCGGAAAGTAATGTCAGTAAGGCCATTAAAAATAATTATTGAATTTATTGTTACAAGTGTTTAAAAATCTTCAAAGTACTGTCCTTTTGCGTCGATACATCATCTACAGCGAGACTTCCAGCTCTCGAATGCGTTGCGGTAGTCCTCCCCTTGAATGGCCATTAATGTTGCGGTGCAAGCTGCTTTGAGCCCGTCCACCGTCCCAAAATGCTTGCCTTTCAGGGGTGTTTTGAGGCGGGGAAACAGAAAAAAGTCGGGGGAGCCAAGTACGGGCTGTACGGGGGCTGAGGGATCGTTGGTATCCCTGCTTTAACCAGGTGTTCGGTGACGATGAAGGCACTGTGGGCCGCCGCATTATAGTGGTGCAACTTCCAGTTGTCTGCGGTGTCCGGCGGGTTGCGTTGAACCCTGTGTTTCAGTATTTTGAGGACTTCCACATAAAATTTGGAGTTCACAGCGATTCCAGGTTCCACAAACTCGTGATGAACCAGTCCGTGGATGTAAAAAAAAAACGATCAGCATGATCTTGATCTTTGATTTGCTCATCCTGGCTTTCTTCTGGCGAGGGGACGAGTGTGTGTGCCACTCCGAGGATTGCCTTTTGGTCTCCGGGTCATATTAAGATATCCAAGTCTCGTCACCTGTAATGACGTTGTCCAAAAATTTGAGATCACGTTTGCACATGTCAAGGTTTTCTTGGCACGTTTCAACGAGGCGTGACTTTTGGTCGTCAGTGAGCACTTTTGGAACCATTTTTGCGCACACCTTCCGCATGCCGATATTGTTTGTAATGATTTCATGAACTTGAGTTTTCGGAATGTTTTACATGTCGGCCATTAAACGAACACTTAATCGTTGGTCTCAGTTCAACAGTTCCCTCACATTTTCAGCCATGCTGGTCGTGGATGGCCGTCCGGCGCGGTCCTCGTCGTCGACCTCTTCCCGGACTTCCAAAAAGGCGTGGTGCCATAGCAACACTTGCCGATCTGACAGGGCATGTTCTTTGTAAGCAGCCTTGAGCATAGTAACAGTTTCCGCAATGGTCTTGCCAAGTTTCACGCGAAACTTGATCGCAAACATTTGTTCTAACGAGCGCTGCATTTTTGCTTGCACAATAATTAAATACAACTCTCACGGACAGGCCCGTCCAACACTCTCCGATGCTCGGAGCACACTGAGTGATGGTGCGCTGCTTTAGATGAGTACCCCACTACTAGTTTTAACCGGTTAGACCGTGCTCCGACGTACAGTCGCGTCACAATAAATTCGCTGGCAATACTTTCAGGACGGACCTTGTAAATTGCCTTGGGTGGCACTCCACCTTGTTATCAAAGGTCTGCTCTTCACTTTGCAAATAATTAGACCTGAAAATGGTCTGAAATACTTATTTCAAATAATTAGAGCCGAAAACGATCGGAAAAGCTTATCGGTATTTTATTCCAGCCTGGGAATAACATTGGCTGGTCTTTCAATGTTGGGTGTAATATTTATATAGCTTCTTTCTGTCGAATTTTCTCAACCGTTCGTCACGTTTTGCGCAAGTATAATGCCAATTATTGCAAGAGAAAGATGTTACCATTTTCATTGTGCGTGTCGTAATTTTGTCTTTCTCTTTCTTCCACAGAGCTTTTCCTTGATTCTGGGGGCACTTATGTCCGTCTTCACAATGTGTGGATCCAAAATGTAGATTTCGGCGGTCGCCATATAAGCCACGCCTTACTCTGCAAACACATTCATTGACATTTACTATCATACGCGCTGTGCATTACGTAGAAAAATTGACAAAAATAAACTCACACTTACGAATCATGCTGAACAGATCCGAATTACTTAAATTACGAGGGAACCGGTGTGTCTGTCTGCGTTTTCTTCTTACCTCAGTTCAAAAGGTCCAACCGGATTACGAACGAAATGGCGCGCCACGTGCTCTGTCAAAAAAAAAAGAAAGAAAGAAAAACGTGGTTGCGCCACGAGAGCTAAACAGGATGCCCCTCTTCCAACTCGCCATTGAATACTGCTTTCCGTCAAGGACGTACGTTCGTGTGTCGTGCGACTAAGTGGTCTCTCCTTTCATGCAACGAGTCTCGACTGCAGCTCCCCTATGGGGCAGGCCGCGCGTAGTGTTTGCGTGAGTACGGTGGCTTGCGACGAGCGTATAGCTCCTGTGGACTTTCACGTGCTTCAGTACTATCGATAGCGCTTTGTTCTCGCGTTTATCCGCACCGCACCCGAAGAGACCCACGTGTCGAGAACCTCGCGATTGCAGAGGCGTTTGTTCCGAAGAAGGGCGAAGCGTTGTCTCCACCGAGCTGTTTTTTCGAGCCAACATTTCGCATTTGCCCTTTGCTCCTCGATTGCGCTAAGATGTGAGCTCACCGCGCACGAGCTGCGAACCAAGCCTCGCGTTCAGACGCAACGGCGCTGAACACGAAAACGATGGCGCTGATGAACATTCCTGAGTGGCTGCTCCTGGTTGTGACTGCCTGCGTTTTGTTTTACCTGTAAGTTATCTTGTTCGCCTGATTTTCTTTGCACGTTTCTTTCGCTTGTTTCATTCAGCTTAATACGCGGCTTCGTCTATGTTTCGGTCTGCGTCATTTTCAGACTGGAACGAAGCATTTTGTGACTCGTGCCAGAACGTTAGAGGCGTGTGCTCCCGAAATGCAGGTTTTTAGCGCGCAGTTCTGAATGGAACACTTCCAGATATTAGCCATGTCCGTGTTTTTTCTTTTCTTCTGTTCGTACGGGCCTCACAAAAATCTGCGACTACGGAGATTCTCGCGACCTTATCGTGCCCTGCGCAGACAAATTAGAAAAGATATCCACGAGACCTTGAGACTTTATTAGATTAATGTTAGCACTGTAACGCCTTGAGGATATTTGTAGCGGCTGCTTCTTATAAATATTTAATAATGACGATGACTACGACGACGAAGACGACGACGACGACCACGATGACGATGATACTGAAGATCCTCAAGTATGGCACGTGCCCGCAATGGAAGATGGGCCGTTACTTGTGTAGTTGTAGGAAACGTGCAGTTGATAACAAACGTGAAGTGGAGAACTATAAAAAATAAAACTGGACAAAAAGGAATATATTGTATAATTGAGCAGTGAGAGAAGATCAGTGGAAAGTTGCATTTTAGCGAAATAACAGGTTCATTGAATGATTTAGGTATATAATGATTTGGAAAAAATGCAGCAGTGATCGCAAACGTTTTGTTGCTTCAAGAAAATCACACACAGCACCAAACACATCCTTGTAGCTTAAACCTATAGCTTAGACCCAACGGTAAAACATACTCTACCTCTGGGCTTCGGCAATAGAAAAACGTACACGTGGCCATTACACTTGATTCGGATTTAAGTGTGCAGTGTGTACGTCTTTAGAGAGATTCTTTCGGCAAAGCGCTGATTGAAATAAGATAACACTTATAAACAGATACTCTTAGCTTCAAAGTGCAAAACCTTCAAGCTTGTCTTTTAGGCTGTTTTTCACGCACTCAAGCTACAATTCCGGCGAAACGTTTCCGGAAAGCAACATGCCATCGACAAAACGCTGAAGTTCTCTTCCGCCATTACAGCACTATCAGAAATATGGGAGTTCTGACTGCATTTGTGAAAGTAAGCCTCCTTGTGTAGTCATGCGTCTATATTTAACGGTTCTTCGCAAAATTCTGGCGCTTCCTGAAAATTAACGTGCACGGTAAAAACCAGAGCCCACGCCTACCGCCGGCTAGTACGTTCACTCTTCTAATGTTTTCAGAGTATTCTCCTTATTCTTAGGCCAAAGGAAGGCATGCACAGTCTGGGCATTGGTATTGTGCTTTGGTTATAAAAAAAATTTTCATATATTTTTCTTTTACTACTGGCGCTTCCTTCTGTCGGTATAGTGCTTAATGACGTCTTTCACGCCGTACCAATGGTCGTCTTCATTATCCTGAATAATTTGACAGGTATGCAGCAAGAAGCAAAAATTATTGGAAAAATCAAAATGTGGTTCACGAAAAGTTCTCCTGGTTGCTTGGACCAGCGACCAGCCTTCTGTACAAGGTAGGCCGTATGCTTCACTTACAAACGATTATCAGCGCACCAGCGTACGTAGGTGAGCTCAAACTGCTCATTTTGCTTTGTTTCCGATGTAACTGTGACTTCTTCACAGAATACCGATGATGGCGGCATGGACCCGACACCATTTTGCACTGTCGGTCTCGAGGCTACCATATAAGCGTTGATATTGAATGTCGCTCTAGTTTTTCGGCAGTGTAAAGTAAAATAAATGTGCATAGTACAGGCGCTGACTCGCAAGTGATCGTCTAGAACTGAAACACGCGAATTTAGATTCGCGTCAAATTACACTTACGATTTCCTGACCCAGCGAAAACTTAGACCCTCCTAAGCAATGTACACAAACTATAAATGAAGGATAAGACACCTTCGCTCTCAGTAAATTGGCTGCACGTTACAAATAATCCTTACAGATGAAATTCGGCACAAGCATACGCAAAGACTTACAATTTAAGAAAACACAAAGAATTGGGGCAATAAAGAGCGACACCGTTCAGGACGACTGAGACAAAATTTTGACACTTGGATTTCTTGAACGTGCGCCTAAATCTTGAGTACACGCTGGTTTCTGCAATACAATGACTATACGAGAACGAACCTTTTATTTCTGACAGACTGATTGATATATGTGCAATATCTTTTTTAACGTTTTTGTCATGTGGGATTTTCTAACATACTTTCTCTCTACATGGCCTGCAGTTGGCCAGTTAGACGGCAGAAGACCTCCATTACTTTATTGATTTGCTTTACTGCTTTCGCAAAAGCCCTTTCAAAGTCTACTTATTATATAGTATATGTCATGTATTTATGGAGTGAGCAAACAATAAGCATTAATTATCTGCACACATCACTACCGTGTGGGTTCTTCGAGGAAAAATCATTTGTGGAATGTCAAACTATGTCCAATTTTGCGTTTAGTTTCCGCTGAATAATACACACTCCTCTTTTATTTCCTTCTCTTTTTCTTTCACTTGCGATGTAGTAATATTTTCATTCATACAACGAAACGCACGATCACCGTAAGATAGCGCGCAGTGTTATGCAAACGAAGTGTGAGACAACAGAATATTTACTATGTGAGAAGATTCACCCCTGAAGTGCTTTCACTTGTAGATTCTGCAATAAATGGAAACATTAAAAAAATCCCAATAAGGACAGGAAAACCAAAAGAATGCGCTCGAGATATTCCAAGCTTATCGTGTTCAATGTAAACATCGTCGTAGGATGGATCTATATTTGTTGAGAAAACATCCAGCGAGAAATTTATTTGAAATCCTGGTGGCAAACATGCCCCTTTATGCCCATGTTTGAGCGGCTACGTTTGTTTCCTTTAACTGTTTTCCGTATTTGTGCGTTATGGAGCAGCAATAAAAAAGGTACGTATAACGCCACGCAAATAATGCGTTATCAATCTTTTTATATCGCCGGAGAAATAAAAATGAAGAGAAAGTGGGTCCGCGAAAAGACAAGTTTATTTTTTTCATTATTTTATTTTGACCAGCCTGTGCACGCTTTGGATCAAGAGCGCTACCTGAAGATGGGAAGGATATTTGGGTATGTAGCGTTAATTACTTGCCGCGGACACGTGGACCATCGCAGATGATTCTAACTTGAAGATATGCACGGTTCGTTCCTTTGAACACGTACTTCAACACTCCAGGTATTTCGAGGCAGGCAGGCCCGCATTGTCGGTTGGTGAGCCAGATATGGTGAAGCTCGTTCTCGTGAAGGATTTTCCAGTTCTCTGTAACAGACGGGTACGTAAAGACATGAGCTTGCATGTGTTCTCGACTTTGTTCCTACGGTTGTCTTTTTGTATAAAAAGGCCCGCACCAGGTTATTGAATTCGGGAGAGGGTTGTTGTACAGTTGGCATTAGTTACACACCGTGCGTAGGGAGAGCAGAATAGGCAGATAGGGCGTAGCAGACATAAAATACCACCTAAGAACGAGTGGAACAAAATAAGCAAAAAAAAATTGCGTAATAGAGCAAATATATTCGAAGTATATTCCAAGGCGGGGCAGTAGCAACGCAAATATCTAAAGAAGTAAACGGGCAATGCCCCACGCCCACCGAAATACAAACAATAAAAACCTTGAAAAATCTGAAGTCAATGTGGAACACAATAACGGAAAGAATGAAGTAACAATTTCACGAAAACACGCCCTGTATTCATAATTATACGGATAACGCGAGGGGAACTAAATACGAAGAATTTGCACTGGAGAAGCGCCTGTACTTGTGGAGCGTTTGTCCTGTGTATTTCATCGCATTTCGTTACTCTTACGCTACCCTTAGTATTGGAATCGTGCCTATTACTTCAATAGCAATGCTTGTTAAGCGGCATTAGCAGAACCTCTTACGCGAGAGCATTTCGTAATCAGCCGTCTTTCGGGCATCTCCAACATTCTAGATAGTGATTAGCGTTAAAACGATACGACGGCCACGGCGATGGCCAATGTGATGGACAGAATTTACATATAAGAGAAGTTTTGTAACTACAAGTCGAGGGGCCGTACTTTGTGAAGATTGTTTTCGTGCGGTTATATTTATTCGTTATCAGTCGTCTCGCTGAATGTCCAATCTCGTCAATAAACTTGGGGCGTGGCTTCGTTCGGACCAATGACAAAGTCGGATGAAACGAACTGTTACATAACACGGACCCCGGTTCTCTTTCCTGTAGATGGTCAGTAGCGTGTCCCAAAAAGAAAATGGTTCATGGTATGAAAAGGCAGGCTTACAAAGCACTGACCCACGAGTAACAAAAGGACAGTAAATATTTGATCTAAAGAGCACTACAACGAGCGATGTTTCTTGGAATTATTCTTATGCAGTGCCAATTTGTACTATCGTCTTTTGGTATACTGAAGCTAGAGGACAGATGACAGAGAACTCGGTCCTTAAAGCACGCACGCGCTGAGCTGCGTTCAATTGATGTGACATCTGGAGTACTAACGACAAGTGCTTTTTCTTGCTGAAGTTTGCAAAGGAAAGTGAGATAAAGATGTGATGTGAATCATCAAATGAACACTTGCAGTGCCAACTGCTTGTTTTTAAAAAGTTCGAATAATGCTAAACCTTGGAAGCATGCGAACATCTCTAGGCATCGTCGTTAGCACATCAGCACAATAAAGCATGCGTAAATATCCGCTGGCATAACTATCTACATAACAGACGAAGCCTGACGGACACTTGCTATTGAATTGGCCAAGCCATAGTCTGTGCGAGTGGGATAGCTACATCAGCTCATGTACTTGGAAAATAATACTGGCACACCTCACTTACAACTATAGGATGACTGACTGTGTTTTCATTGCGCCAGATAATAGATTTTTTCGATCCAATTTTGGACAACATGATGTCTACAGCGCCTGTAGACCTTTGGAGGAAAGTCAGGCCCTCGTCAAGTCCTGCATTCACCATGGGGAAGCTGCGCAGGGTAAGTTCTTTTCAGACAGGAACACCAGGACACGTATCAGAGGAAAACAATATTGATTTCACATAAAATTAATAATAAATTCTCAGTTCTTGCGTGCCAAATCCGGTATCTAATTATGAGGGATGCCGTAGTTGGAGACTCCGGATTAATTTCTTCCGTTCCCTTAGGGTTCCTTAATGTGCGCCTAAATCTAAGTGTGCGAGCGTTCTTGCATTTCACCTGTTCTTGTGTAAGCAAGCAATAGACATCCACTTTAGTGTTTGAAAGGTAATACATACCATCGGCATAAAACGAAGCGCTAGTATGTTGAAAGACACGTGAACAGGCTCTGGTATTCCCATGCTTTCCCGTATATGATACTGACGAAATTGATTGTCGGATATTCAGCTTGTAAACAGTAGAATGTTTAACTGACCAGCCACGGTGAAATTGCCCATGACGCTTTCAAGGGTTATGTGAAAGTTGCGTTGTAACCTTCAATGCTCCTATTGCACTTCAACGTTGTTTTTAGTCCTTATTGTGCGAAGTAAATTGTTGTTGTTGAATGCTATACTCTGCTTCAGATGAACGACATGATTCAGGACTGTGCCAAAATTTCGTCGGAGCACCTTGGGAAAGCCGCTGAAGAGGGAAAAGACGTGGATCTCAAGTGGTAAATACTTGCTTAGTTCCCTGTAATCCTTTAAAGATCGAGACACCAATGTTCCATAGTCATATGTTTTATTTCCGGAAATATACTGTATGCCAAGCAAATACCTACAGCGTATTTTTGACGATACTGTAAATTACCATCAATATCATCGCTCTTGTATCTGCGAAACACCTTCAGGAGTTCTTTTGTCGAAGCTTGGCTCCAGAGACATTCTTTGTTCAACCACTGTTGATCACTCCAGGTGCGATCTTCCTGTGAACCTGTCATGCGTAGATCTACTTTTACATCTAGCATCGAATTCAAAAAGCCTTTAGATCGAAAACTTCTATTTCAAGACAATGTCTTTCTTAGTGGCCCCAATTCTTTCGTATTGGGCATGTATGTTTCTGGCCTCTGTTGTGTATTCAAGAAGGCACGTATTTCACCAATTATTCCTAAAATTTCGGCGATTTGGGCTGTTCACGCGCTATATAATGCAGCCGTGACAGCGACGTTAAGTATTTACGCATACGTATTTTCTATCATAGAAATAGTAGAAGCCATATATAATTTTTAGTTCCGTGAGCGGCTTACAGCTTTGCAACCTATGACTACGCGAAACAATTGACAATTTTTTTCTTGTTCAGGTTTTACAGCCATTATGCACTGGACGTCATAGCGAAGTGCGCTTTCGGCACCGAACTTGACTCGTACAAAGATGCAAGCAACGACTTTGTGACAAAAGCTTCGAAGGCATTCTCTGGTGGGACGAGATTGGCTGTCGTGTTGTTCAGTAAGGGCACATATGTCTTTAAATCTCTCCACATTAGTTTAAATAAATGGTATGGCACCTGGCCATCACAAATGTAGGGATGCATCCTCTCTCTCTTCCCCATCTTGTAAATGTGACTTGTTTCTTTTTTTCAGTTTTATGCCCGGTACTATTGAAAGTCTTTAAGGTTAAACTTGTCGACCCTGAGCCATTTCGATACTTCAAAGAGGTCTGTGTGGCAATTATTCAAGAAAGAAAGCGGAGACAGCATGTAAGTATATTGCACAGTCGTTTTTTGTCACCAGGAGGAAATCCGGGACAACCTCCAGGAACGGGGGAGGGGGGAGGCAGGGCGTTATCTATGAACCCATTTGTGCTTCTCACCAGGGTCATATTGTTGCACACACTGTCGTACACACTGTTGTACAAAAGCACAAAATTTTATTGTATGGTT
Source organism: Dermacentor variabilis (assembly GCF_050947875.1). Taxonomy (NCBI): domain Eukaryota; kingdom Metazoa; phylum Arthropoda; class Arachnida; order Ixodida; family Ixodidae; genus Dermacentor; species Dermacentor variabilis. Next base: position 82,626,184 of record NC_134572.1, read on the forward strand.
ATGCTATCAAATCAAGCGTTCATAAAACACTAGTTGCTTCGGTATTGTTTCTGTCGACATATAAAGCATCAAGGTATAACGATCTCTTTGACCACGCGATGTTGGGTGGTTGAGTTCTCGCATATAATCAACAAATTAAAAGACTCTAGTGAACCAATTTGTTCGGGTTGAGAACTCTGAGAGGCAGGGTTAAGGTCTATATGCTATGACTAATATAATTATTAACGACATTTGGCAAGACTGAAGCAAAAATGTGTGGCCGAATTCCTTAAGGCTTTTCTTTTGTAATTGTTCTTTGCGATTGGGCCGCTGCCTTTGCTAATGATATGTCCAGCATCAGGATTGGGTGGAATTCTATCTTACGAATAATTCTAGCATAAGAGCCTTTTTTGTGAATACGAGCCGTGATTCTGAGTCTCATCTATGGAGGAAGGAAGTGAGGTGCCGTATAACTTTCACATTGTTCAAGACTACGCATGTGTGCATAGAAAACAAGGAAATACGGCATTACGTCAGACATTCATCTACCAGAGAATAATTTTGATCGAATTTCAATCGGTTGTGCGGCACATTATCTTTTTATTCGTTTTAACCAATCCAAGGAAGGGGCGAGGGGGGTGCCGAACAGAGGGAATGTATTAGCATCTAATGATTTTATAATAAAAAATTACCGTTGAGAGAATGTACGTGGTGGCAAATCGAAGATGAATTCTATTTCTAGCGTCATGAAGACTTCTTGCAACTCATGATGGATGCCCAGGAAGGAACTCTTGTCGATGGTGTTGAAACTGCGCCCGGAAAGGAAAACTCAAAAATATTCGACATTGACTCTGAAGTAAAGAGCAACGTGACGTTTGTTACGAAGGGTGAGTGAGAAATTAAATAGTAATGACTTGAGCAGTTCTGTAATATATCATTGGCCAAGCAGCAACAACATGGAACGTGTATTGAGAGCAGTTTCGGTGCCCTTAATTGTGTCTGCGAGTTCATATTTGGTTGCCTTATCAAGAATAATTATATCCACCATATCATGGCTAATGTACATACCATTAGGCATCCGATTTAATGGCAAGTCAAATGGCACCTATTTCTGGCGGAATTAGCGATTTCGTGGGAAGGGGAAGAAAAGAAGGAGGGAAGGATGGGTTGGGGGTGTGCTCATTGACTCCGAGAGACGCTACGCGAAGAGTACACCTGAGATGTGCGCTCCAATGTGCTTGTCTCATGTATGTACAGCACGAGCCTAAACGGTTCGGTTTCTTTCTGGAGGTTATAATACTTAGGCATCCACCGCTAGTAAGCTAATGGGTTATTCTTTACTTGCTTAAGCAGCAGGCTTTAAAATGCAGCATGGGTACACAGAGCAGAAATTTGTCTCTCTCCTTATTTGGTGAATGACGTCTTTTCTTTCTTTTTGTTTTGCAAGCACTCTGCTTCAAATGAGCTACATTATAGGCAGTTTAATTGGAAAATAGTAAAGCTGCGTGTCTAAGAGCTGCCATCTTAAGCTTCCCTCGCTTCTACAGGTTTAACAATGTTCTTGTAGGAGGAGCCCGTACTTCCTGTACAAAGGTCAAACCGTCTATATGAATTATTTAGAGTTATCCTTTGACATATTATTGGAGTAACACAACGGCATGCGGTCGGAGTGCAACGAGGTTTGCTTTGAGCATGTGGTTAAACTTGCCCTTCAGCCTTGTCAGAAGACGAAGCCCTGGCGCAATGCGCGCTTTTCTTCGCCGCCGCCCACGATGCAACCTCATCCGTCCTGGCATTCGCCGCCCATCTTCTCGCTCTTAATCCCGATGCGCAGGATAAGCTCCGAAGAGAAGCGGATGAATGTTTCGCCACACATGTGAGTATATCTTGACGGTGAGGATGAGCAAACAAGGTTATATATGTACGAAACACAATCAGAATGTGGAACAGGGGTGGCGGCGCCAATGATTTTCTGTTGAGGGAATACAGCATGAGGGAGAAAAATGGTCATCCTCCGAAATGTAGCAGGAACCCACAAAGGAAACCCACACGGGTTTCTCAGAAGGAACGCTTTCCAGTTGAAGAAGAATTTGTCCTGGTCCGACATTCGAACCCGGGACCAACTGCTTTCCTGGGGCGGTCGCTTTGCCATCTTATCTAACCATGAGGCTAGCAGATCGCATCGCAAGAGCGAATCTATAGACAACTCGAAGGATAGGGAACACAGATTATGGCAAATCAATTCTGCAGAAGCCGTCTAAGTGGTTCTCCATTTTAGTTGGGGGTGCAGGAGGGCACTCGATCAATTGGTATTCCATGGTGGTAGTAGGGGGAGGGTAAGCAGAACGAATCATTGGGGGTGGGCCGCCCACCCTGGCCTTCTTTTAGCGGCGCATTTTATGTGGAACACCAATATTTGGAAGAAGAGACTTGACGGTCCATCCATCCTTTGAAGGTGATTGGCGACCGTAATGCGATTTGCAATGTTTAAAAATGGGTGTGTAATTGGTGATGATATATTTTATGTTAGTGATTAATATTGTGATGGATATTGTATCCCCATGTCATGCCTCCACGTCATCCGTGAATCACGAAACCTTATGGGCACATCAGCAGACACACTAAGTATAACAATCTTGCTGACAACTTCAATGACGAATGATACACAATATATCTGGCCGGAATTACTGCAACCCAGTTGAAACTCCGTAGAAACCACCATTAAAACATTACAACCACCACATCAAACAATTACATCTTGGACGCCAAATAGTCGTTAATAAAGGCAGTAGCGTAGCAACTATTTCTAGAGTGTGTGTGCAGTTCGGGGAGGGGGGGGGGGCGGAGGCTTCTCGACGGTGCTTGAGTCAGTGAGCGCCCGACAGTGATCCCGCATCCCGCCTAGTACATATAGCGCCCATAAAAATACACATTTGCTACAAAGAATTTGAATAATTCAACAAATAATTATGCTTGCTGTTTATGGCTACAGCATCAATGTATCGCTGGTTTAGGTAATACTATTGTCAGGGTTATACGCAACGACGTAAAATGAACACACATTACTTGCAATACTCACACACACAAAAAAATTGACTTGCCATCCCAGCCCGGCGACAGCTGATGTCCAGCGAATATGTTTAAAACCACCACTGTACCTGCTGAGGGTGGTATATATGCAATGCTATATTGCTTTATAACGCCTCCCCCACCCCTCAATTTCCGCTAGATTTGATATCTGTTGCGTCCAAAGTCTTTCCAGGGAAACGGGATAATTCTTTGTTCACAAAACACATTCATAAATCTCCCGATAGCTTACATGCGTAATTTACTAGAAATGTCATGACTAGAATCCTATTTTCGAAGTTTACCTACATACTGCCCATAACGCACCGTTTATTTTTCCCAAATATAAACAAAACCTATTGTTTCGTTCACCGAGGACATCGCTGAAACTAAGACGGAACATGTTATGATGACTGAAAATAGGGAAGGAAGAACGACTGTTATTAATTATTTGCAAAGCTTCTAACCAGACCAGGAGCGTAAAAAGTTTCCCACATTACAGTTACCATGTCCCCCCTACCCTTTCCACAAGATATAAACCTGTTGTAAACTGCAGCTATGTCGGGATACTGAGAAGCACAGCTGATGGTGGTCATACCAGACGCTCTAACACTGGAATAAGAATTTCGCTGCAAAAGCTGTGTTTGATCAAACCGCATTTACCTTCGCACAGATTGTTTCCATAGTGTACCACCAATATCCGCTAACTTTCCCCGCTCAATTCTTCCCCGCTGATTAGACGTGCTCAAACACTGTGGAGTGCTTGCATACGCTATTTATTGCGAAAGCCCCAATTACCCATCTGTTTTGAACTTCACCTCCACATCACCCATTCTGTCGTCCTAACAGTCACCAAACATAACGAAGCTGCCTTCTTTAGTTCAGTGAGGACACCAGGCGAAACTAATATATCACGCATAAAAAAGTTAGAAGAAAAATGATGAGGGTTCAATCATTGTTCGCAACGTTTCTAAATAAGCCAAAAAGGTTAATATTACGCGACGCATTTCACTTAAAATGCTGCCTATTCCTTCAAAATATAAAATATCTGAAACACAGAGTTCTCTTGGGACATTAGGAGACTTAGCTAATAGCAGTCGCGTGATACTTTCGAACGCTTGTTTAGAATTTATTTTTAACGCTGTATTTGATCAACATGTATTTACCATCGGACACAGACTTGGCTTATTCTTCCCCTTATGTTCTGAAAATTTCACCTCAGTTGTAATTATGCCAGTGCAGCCGTCAAAGTCTTACACCGCTCGTAAAACATCCTAATAACGCTATGGACAACTTCCACACGTATTCTATTGGAAAATGCGCAATTTTCCCGCCCATTTGGAACTCTGCCTACAACTTATCCATACCATGCCCCTAATTTTCCCTAGATATAAACAAAATGCCTTGTTTAGCTCACCGAGGACACCGGAGAAAGAAACTACAAATCTTGTAATATGCCCTTCAGTCATGGCGCGCACGTTTAGTGAACGCGCCTTATTTTTACCGTTACTGTGGAGTGGTTGCAAGCAATAGACAATGAACAATAAGATTTCAGTAAATTGAGCATTCTGCTCTTAAAGTACGCCCATTTCAATTCTGAGTGAAATGTATCGCTTCACACGGCCGCTTTCCTGAAGGCACTACCGTCTTTGACGGGACGTTTCAAGTGGGGTGTTTCGGTAGTGATCGCGAAAGATTATTTCTTCCCTTGTTGTAGTGCTTGGGCCCAATAATTAGCCCTTGCATCCACATTGAGCGGGTGATTCGGTATATTTAATGAATGAACGTAGTACGGCTGACTGTACAATAAATGAATGTTTAATTACCATGTAATTATGATTATGGCAGTGCAACGGTGGCGTAGAGGTAGAACACCCGCCTCGCGTGCAAGAGGTCCATGGTTCGAATCCCGGTGCCGGCAATTTTCCACCTGATTAAAAAAAAAACAATCCGCGTGTTGTTAAAATTGCACAAACAGGCCTGGAGTGTGGCCTGATCACGGTGACCAGAACCGGTAACGCACTCCCTCACCAGAGCAGGATTGGCCACCCTGGTGCAGTACTTGGCCACAACCTCCTATGAACACAACAATCAAACCCCGGCCCTCAGTCCCCAGCAGCTGCGAAGCAACTGACCACGGCGGCGGTCAGACCTGCGACGCAGCAGAGGGTGCTAAGAATCACTGGCTCCGGACAGGCCGCCATTGGAATATGAACCTGGCAACGTTTAACGCTAGAACGTTATCTAGTGAGGCGAGTCTAGCCGTGCTATTGCAGGAATTAGAGGGCAGTAAATGGGATATAATAGGGCTCAGTGAAGTTAGGAGGCCAAAAGAAGCATATACAGTGCTAAATAGCGGGCACGTCCTGTGCTACCGGGGCTTAGCGGATAGAAGAGAACTTGGAGTCGGATTCCTGGTTAATAAGAACATAGCTGGTAACATACAGGAATTCTATAGCATTAACGAGAGGGTGGCAGGTCTTGTTGTGAAACTTAATAAGAGATACAAAATGAAGATTGTACAGGTCTACGCCCCTACATTCAGTCATGATGACCAGGAAGTCGAAAGCTTCTATGAAGACGTGGAATCGGCGGTGGGTAGAGTGAAAACTAAATACACTATACTAATGGGCGACTTTAATGCCAAGGTAGGCAAGAAGCAGGCTGGAGACAAGGCAGTGGGGGAATATGGCATAGGCACTAGGAATAGCAGGGGAGAGTTATTAGTAGAGTTTGCGGAACAGAATAATATGAGGATAATGAATACCTTCTTCCGCAAGCGGGAGAGCCGAAAGTGGACGTGGAGGAGCCCGAACGGCGAGACTAGAAATGAAATAGACTTCATACTCTGCGCTAACCCTGGCATCATACAAGATGTGGACGTGCTCGGCAAGGTGCGCTGCAGTGACCACATGATGGTAAGAACTCGAATTAGCCTAGACCTGAGGAGGGAACGGAAGAAACTGGTACATAAGAAGGCGATCAATGAGTTAGCGGTAAGAGGGAAAATAGAGGAATTCCAGATCAAGCTACAGAACAGGTATTCAGCTTTAACTCAGGAAGAGGACCTTAGTGTTGAAGCAATGAACGACAATCTTGTGGGCATCATTAAGGAGTGTGCAATGGAAGTCGGTGGTAACTCCGTTAGGCAGGATACCAGCAAACTCTCCCAGGAGACGAAAGATCTGATCAAGAAACGCCAATGTATGAAAGCATCTAACCCTACAGCTAGAATAGAACTGGCAGAACTTTCGAAGTTAATCAACAAGCGTAAGACAGCTGACATAAGGAAGTATAATATGGATAGAATTGAACATGCTCTCAGGAACGGAGGAAGCCTAAAAACAGTGAAGAAGAAACTAGGAATTGGCAAGAATCAGATGTATGCGTTAAGAGACAAAGCCGGCAATATCATTACTAATATGGATGAGATAGTTCAAGTGGCTGAGGAGTTCTATAGAGATTTATACAGTAGCAGTGGCACCCACGACGATAATGGAAGAGAAAATAGTCTAGAGGAATTTGAAATCCTGAAGGTAACGCCGGAAGAAGTAAAGAAAGCCTTAGGAGATATGCAAAGGGGGAAGGCAGCTGGGGAGGATCAGGTAACAGCAGATTTGTTGAAGGATGGTGGACAGATTGTTCTAGAGAAACTGGCCACCTTGTATACGCAATGCCTCATGACCTCGAGCGTACCGGAATCTTGGAAGAACGCTAACATAATCCTAATCCATAAGAAAGGGGACGCCAAAGACTTGAAAAATTATAGACCGATCAGCTTACTGTCTGTTGCCTACAAAGTATTTACTAAGGTAATTGCAAATAGAATCAGGAACACCTTAGACTTCTGTCAACCGAAGGACCAGGCAGGATTCCGTAAAGGCTACTCAACAATAGACCATATTCACACTATCAATCAAGTGATAGAGAAATGTGCAGAATATAAGCAACCGTTCTATATAGCTTTCATTCATTACGAGAAAGCGTTTGATTCAGTCGAAACCTCAGCAGTCATGGAGGCATTACGGAATCAGGGTGTAGATGAGCCATATGTAAAAATACTGGAAGATATCTATAGCGGCTCCACAGCCACTGTAGTCCTCCATAAAGCAAACAACAAAATCCCAATAAAGAAAGGCGTCAGGCAGGGAGATACGATATCTCCAATGCTATTCACAGCGTGTTTACAGGAGGTATTCAGAGACCTGGATTGGGAAGAATTGGGGATAAAAGTTAAAGGAGAATACCTTAGTAATCATATTTATACTTTTTGTGCGCAAACAAACAGGGACGAAGAATAGGGGCAACACAAGGACGAGCGCTTTCTAACAACTGGTTTCATTTTTGAAGAACTACTTACTTAAATACCCACAGAACTGCGCGATCTAGAGAACAGAGCACGCCTACAGCGCATATGATACCCGCTGATCTGCGCGATCAAGTCAAAAGAGCAACGTCAATATTACATACAACACTTGTGATAAAAAGAAGGCGTGGACAAAAGCCACCCAGTCATACTAAAAACAGCAAAGTGCATAAAAACAACCACTTACAATAACATGCGTTAAAGATGTGATGATAGAAGCGAATTTTCTTTATCTAACAATGAAACAGAAGGATGGCTGATGCATTTTTCTTTTTGTTTTTCAATCCAGTATGCTTCCACGATTTCCCTAGCGGTTTGATTCCTATGCCTGTACAAAATGTCTGTGCTAGTAACACAAGGGGAGCAACCATGTTCTTGGCAATGCATTGCCAAATGCGTACTAGGGCGACCTTTCAGGCTAGACAAGTGCTCCCTTAACCTAGTGTTAATGCATCTCCCAGTCTGCCCTACGTACACATGACCACACGTCATAGGAATCTGGTAAACAACGTTCTTCGCGCAAGCAACAAATTGGTTCTTGCGCGGATGTTTAACAGTGCATTCTTTCTGTACATCATCCTTACTTTCGAACTTCTTTTTAACCTTGGAACACACACTGCCTATTTTGTTTTTTGCCGAAAATACCACTTTTACTTCATAACTACCAGCCACCTTCTTAAGTCTGTGTGAAAGGCCGTGCACATACGGAATCACTGAAACATTGGAATCTCCATCCTTCTGCCTTTGATTCTTTGTGCATTGTCCTTTATCCTTGTTAAGTTCTTTCATTAGTCTAGCACACGTCGCCAGCATCACAGCGAGCGGGTACCCAGCCTTTCTCAACCTGTCAACTTGCTCAAAAAATGCAATCCTTACAGTGTGGTGACATGACTTCAACAACGCTGACCGGAAACACGAAATGACTATTCCATTTTTCACAAGCCTGGAATGGTTTGATGCATAGTTCATTAGCGGTTTTCCAGCTCGGGGTGAGAAAGACCAACACACATGTTCCGGTAGGAATGTTAACTTGACATCAAGAAACTGTAGCTTATTCTCTACCGGTACTTCCGAAGTAAATGTTAAGCCCTTTCCCAGAGAATTGAAGGCTTCTACCACCCTATTTCTGAAAGCACCCTTGTCTACAGGACAACCTAAAATCAAGTAGTCATCGACATATCTGTATACCTTACTTACTACACCTTCTAAATCTTTGGCCAACTCTCTGTCTATGCTTCCCAAAAAAATGCTACTTAGGATGGGAGCTACCTTTGACCCGATGCAGACACCCCTTGCCTGTATATACGTTTCACCACAGAACCCTACATGTGTATTCGCTAAATAAAAATGCAGAAGTTCAAGAAAGGATTCAACTGCCATGCCGCACGTATTGTGGAATGACACCTCGTCATTCTCATTTGTTATGCAATCTTTAACACTGCACATCAGGGGCCCTTGCGGTAAGGAATAGTAAAGATCTTGAACATCTATGCTGAATCCCCAGCTGCAGCTTGTACTATCTAATGCCAAACAATTCACAAGGCCTTCAGAGTTTTTCAATATGTACGGATCCTGCACTTCTAGGGAATTCAACATTTTTTGCAAGAACTCCGCGACCAGAACTTGCCAACACCCTCTCTCGGACACAATTGGCCTAAACGGAATTGCTTGCTTGTGGGTTTTTGCCGTAAAAAATATCTCCAATTTCATTCCTTTTGAGTTCTTTACACGTGACGCAAGCTTATCTTGGTCACATTTTTTCAATAGCTCCACCGCTTTCTTTTTAACGTTTTCTACATTCACATCACATTTCTTAAAGCACTTGTTCACCGCTAGGAAAGCTTTTTCTAAGTAACAATCATTTGGTACAACAACCAGAAAGCCTTCCTTGTCTGCTTGAATAACACGCAGATTATTCTCAACCAAATACTTAGCAGTCCTATCAACATTGGGCCTGGATCTATCGCTTACCGAAGCTTTAGCTACCACGTCCACACATTCCACCACGCATGTTATTGTAAGTGGTTGTTTTTATGCACTTTGCTGTTTTTAGTATGACTGGGTGGCTTTTGTCCACGCCTTCTTTTTATCACAAGTGTTGTATGTAATATTGACGTTGCTCTTTTGACTTGATCGCGCAGATCAGCGGGTATCATATGCGCTGTAGGCGTGCTCTGTTCTCTAGATCGCGCAGTTCTGTGGGTATTTAAGTAAGTAGTTCTTCAAAAATGAAACCAGTTGTTAGAAAGCGCTCGTCCTTGTGTTGCCCCTATTCTTCGTCCCTGTTTGTTTGCGCACAAAAAGTATAAATATGAATATGTTCCAACTAGGCCGACTCGCAGTTATACCTTAGTAACTTGCGATTCGCTGATGATATTGCCTTGCTTAGTAACTCAGGGGAACAATTGCAATGCATGCTCACTGACCTGGAGAGGCAAAGCAGAAGAGTGGGTCTAAAAATTAATCTGCAGAAATATAAAGTAATGTTTAACAGTCTGGGAAGAGAACAGCAGTTTGCGATAGGTAGCGAGGCACTGGAAGTGGTAAGGGAATACATCTACTTAGGACAGGTAGTAACTGCGGATCCGGATCATGAGACTGAGATAAGCAGAAGAATAAGAATTGGTTGGGGTGCGTTTGGCAGGCATTCTCAGATCATGAACAGCAGGTTGCCATTATCCCTCAAGAGAAAAGTGTATAACAGCTGTGTTTTACCAGTACTCACGTATAGGGTAGTAACCTGGAGGCTTACGAAAAGGGTTCTGCTTAAATTGAGGACGACGCAACGAGCTATGGAAAGAAGAATGATGGGTGTAACGTTAAGGGATAGGGAAAGAGCAGATTGGGTGTGGGAACAAACGCGGGTTAATGACATCTTAGTTGAAATCAAGAAAGAGAAAAGGGGGGGGGGCATGGGCAGGACATGTAATGAGGAGGGAAGGTAACCGATGGTCATTAAGGGTTACGGACTGTATTCCAAGGTTAGGGAGGCGTCGCAGGGGGCGGCAGAAAATTAGGTGGGCGGATGAGATTAAGAAGTTTGCAGGGACAACATGGCCACAATTAGTACATGACCGGAGTAGTTGGAGAAGTATGGGAGAGGCCTTTGCCCTGCAGTGGGTGTAACCAGGATGATGATGATGATGATGACAAGTGAACCTTTATTGCTGTCCTGCCAAATGCCTCTGAACGCGCGATACCTGCGTCGTTGGTTTCATTCAACTTAATTGGCGCTTTCAGAGATGGTCATGTGTTTTGGTGAAATCGATTAAGCCAATTCTTGCCTCAACGTTGGCGTTTAGCTTCCTAATATGCACATCGTTCTTTGCTACCTAGAATGTCACGGAGCGTTTTGTTTAGGAATTTATTCAGCAATTTAGAAAAGCATTGAATACCTGCACTGTTGGCAGAACCTTTTTGTATCGACGTATGCATACACTCACCTTATAGACTCATGTAAGGGCAGCACCCATGTAACGGCCACACCCCCAACTTAGCAACCCAAATTTAGGAGAAACTTCCAAAGGAGAAGCATGGCGTTCGGTGCCCTGATGCCGCGCGCGTGCATCGGCGAATTTTCACGCCTTGCGTACTTCCGAGTGCAATCATTAAATGGTGAGAGCTGCGCGTTGAGCTCTGATTCAATGGTACATCCGGGTTGTGCACAAGTCGCCCGCACCATTTTGACCAAAAGGTTCTGTCCCGTGTAAGAGCCGCACCTCGTCAAAATTGGAGAAAAAGTGCGGCCCCCACACGGATCTGTAAGGTAGTTTTCTCTGATAGACGGAGCTCAGCTACAATAACTTTTGTGGGCATAATTATATTAGGCACTATATGTGGCACAAACGACGTTGTCCAGCAGACTGGTGTGATTACATAAATCGCACAAAATGCCAGTAAGTTCAACGTGCCCTTATTATCTGTATGTCAATTTGTACGTGCATTAGGTGCCGAGGACACGAGTCACTTATGCGAATTAAGGTGCTGTGCGCCAAACATGAGAAGGTGAGCGTGGCTTTGAATGCATCATGGCATATTTATAAAATCTGTTGGTTTTCTGTACGTTACTGTAATCTTCAGACATCAAAGTTACAGTACTTGTGGAAGGAAGAGTGTTTTTTACTCCAGCAAGGTACTACTGTCGTTTCAGACCAGAAGAGAAACACTGTGGTTTGATTGCCACACGTTGTCACCGAATATTTCTATATTGCCTGCAAAGGCAATTTTGGCTGTAGAGATAGGATCTATCTTATGCGATAAACATTAAAATCCAAATGAAGTCTTTCTGTACTTCCAGGGGAATAATCCAAGCCTTGACGTCATCTCTAAGCTGCCCTACCTGCACTGTGTCGTATCGGAGACTATGAGGCTGTATCCACCGGCTCCGAGGTGCGGTCTATTTGTCTCTTCGCGGCTTAAGATAGCACGTGAATACGACTAGTTTCTTTTTCACAGGAAGGTGCACATAGACGCATCTTACGTGTGGATATGTTTATACATCCACAATACTTCGGCGTTGGATGTTCTAAACCCTTACTTTAATTTTCTATTTGTTTCTAGACTTGATAGGACCACGTGCCAGGAGTATGTCCTGGGTGACACTGGAATCAGGGTGCCCAAAGACAGCGTTGTTACGATCCCCATATACGCTATGCATCGGGACCCGGAGTTCTTTCCTGATCCTGAAAATTTCATTCCTGAGAGGTAATGAATTTTCTAAGCCTGACACACCATGAACAGTCGGGCAGTGACAAAAAGCTTTAGCGATACAGACATTTGGGCTTCAGGCGACTTTGTTTAGTAACCCTGACACACGAGTAAACCCTTTTTTTTTACACTGAAGGACTTCTTACCAAAAAGAACTTCGCCTCTGACACATGGTACAGCGCGGTATCTTGTTTTCAGGTGCCGTAGAACATACGGCGTGGCCATCTAAAACTGACACTGACAAAGCAGTGAAAAATTATGTATCCGGTCAATTAAAATTGAAAAGAAGAAAAAACAAAGAATTCCAGTTTTGTAAAAAGCTTCTACAGCTTTGAGATGTACGCCGCTTAAAGTATCCCTGAAATGGCTGGGACAAATTTTGTAGACGCGTAGAGTATAGCTGCAGTGAAGCATTCACGCTACGATTAAAGTGAAGCGTTTGATAATAAGAGAGCTACGGACGATTAAAAGTTACTCTCCTCTCTATACCCGCCGTGGTTGCTCAGTGGCTATGGTGTTGGGCTGCTGAGCACGAGGTCGCGGGATCGAATCCCGGCCACGGCGGCCGCATTTCGATGGGGGCGAAATGCGAAAACACCCGTGTGCTTAGATTTAGGTGCACGTTAAAGAACCCCAGGTGGTCAAAATTTCCGGAGTCCTCCACTACGGCGTGCCTCATAATCAGAAAGTGGTTTTGGCACGTAAAACCCCAAATATTATTATTATTATTATTCTCCTCTCTATACTCATGCTTTTCTTCAACTCGTTCGCCGAGCGATCAGAGCCAAGCTTCGCCTTGACTGGCTCTGCGTCACGATGCGACGTCTATTTTCGGTGTTTCGCACACAGCACGCGACGTCTCTCCAACGTGTCCGCCTGCTGCCAGGCCGCCAATCCCCAGCCAGAGTTATCCAAGCAGCATGCGTTGCGAGCGTTCTGTCTCAGCGCCGAGCATGTCCTTTATTCCGGTAAGCGCAGGCGAGCCGCATAAGCGCAGGCGTTTTGACGGATGGCCGAAGGTGCAAACGTAAGCGGCCTGAACATTCCTAGTCGCCTGGTGGCGCAGAGCGCAACCAGCCAAACACAAAAGCTAATATTGATGTAACCAAGTGTAAGACATTTGAAAAGGCAACGGGTTCACAATTACGCTGCTGCCAAAAATTAATATTAGCAGTAAAGTAGACTACATTTGGGTACTTCTATATTAGTTATGTGTTCGTCTGGCTGAGTTCCACGCCACCAGGCGGCGCCCCCCCCCCCCCCCTCAATCTCTGTGTGTCTGGAAAAATGCGCAGTCAGCCTACATTTACCGAAACAACGGACGCGCTAAAGCTCTCTACCGTGGTAGCCATCCTCCGGCGTGAAGTGACGACCGCAAGCGCGTAGATTCTGGCGCCTATCCGATACCGACAGCTCGATGCGCTCCAGCCACTCCGCTCGCCTGTTGCCTTGCGGAGGGACACGGTGTCGCTGTTTTACATGCCGCCAATCGCAAGATTTGCAGCCCGCAACGCCAAAAAGGCGATTAAGTGGTCCTCGCGAAAAGAGACTTCGAGGCCAACACTGACCGCGTAGTTCGCGTCAACACGGAGCACTTTCTAGCACAAGCGGACGGCACTGGCTGTGCGCTGGAAGTTCAAGAGTGCAGTGTTAAACTGTCGTTATGTATTCTCTTTCTGTTACATTTTATAGAAACAAATTAACCAATGTTTCAACTATTACGGACAACTTTTATTCACCATCAATTTGGAAAGATTATCATGACGCAACTTGAGTAGCCAATCGAATAGCTCGCCCAACTGACGTCATGAGCGCCAGATACGTAGATGGCAACAGGGCGGTTGAAAACTCAGGGGAGTGCCCCCGCTGCAATCGGTAGTGATGCACATTTCAAAACCTTACAACAAATTACACGCTTTACTCAGAGCGCCTAAATGTGTCAATTAATGGTCAGAAGGACCTGCCCTAACGACTCCGCGCTTGTACAAAATCGTCAAAATTGTTTCAGGGTCCCTTTAAGGTCCCTCACGCACTACGCTTGTCAAGGCATTGCACAGAACGTCTGCTGATTTCGAATTTCCGCTAGCGCGTGCCTAAGACGCCAAAGGTTCGCTTGACTGCAAAGGTTCAATCGATTGACTCGATAAGCTGCGTTGCGAGGAGAGTACTGTGCCCAGCTGGTTCTCCCGTCTAAGAAAGGAATAAGTGTTGTGCGAACGCGCACTATAGCGTTACGGCTGTGCAGCTGTGTGCAAGTGTTCAGGATTACGCTGGTCTAAACAGACGGTAAACGTCGAGCTAAGAAGGTATACGGTGCTTCCAAACTGTGACAAGGCGAAACATGCGAACCACCCTGCCGCTTGTAAGCCGGTTGCCGACGAAGCCATACAGTGATGAAGCTGCCAAAGACCAATGCGACGCGATGGTGGCGATCACAATTCTCGCAACGGCTACGACAGTTTTAGGGAATTGCTGCACTAAAAGGTCACCGCCAGACAAATTACGCCACTGCTAATCAGAAAATGATTTTTGCAAGCACTAAAGTTATTATTAACCCGCAATTGCGTCCTATAAAGTTTTCTTTCGTTGAACTATGTTACCCTTTAAGGCCCATAAGGAAGTTCTAAGGAGTTCGTCTGTCACCCCACGTGAACGTCTTTTAAGAAGACGCCCCTTGGTTCAAAGACCTTTGGAGTGCCCATCTGGGAGGGTTAAAAGCTAATTTCACAAAGATATAGCGTGGCACAACGCGAAGAACATAAAAGAATAATAAAGCGAATGTAGAAGCGTCGGCAAAACTCGAAAATTTAAAGATACGAGGGACAATGGTCACTTGAGTATGTCTGGAAATAGCCACGATGATATTTGAGTGCCATGAATGAGTCCTCATCTTCGAAAGGAACAGTGCAAAAGATGGGACGGTGGCTGGCGAACACACACACATAGCGCTCTGAAAGCTATATATTTCGACAGAATTGCCTGTCTGGTTGGGACAGATAGTCAGGAATTGAAGAGCGACTCCAACCAAATAGCGGAGTCTGCCACTCGCCTAATTGTCTTGTCTTTTGAGTGGTTCCTTTCAATGATATTGCCTTACCAAAGAGCTCGAATCCAGGCCTTAGAATCACCGACATGTCATTCAGCCACCCGGAAAGACTATGACACAGGTGCATACATACTACCCGAGATCTTGCTCACTTTGTTGGGGACAAGGAATTAAAGATAAGAGTTAATCACTCCCGTAGTAGAGAAAGGCTTTGTGACGGATGTTCTAATAATATACCTGACCACAGATGAGGTTAGTTGGCTGCAGCTAGGAGACATAATAAAGAAGCGTATTTTTGTGGTTTATTTATTTATTTATTTATTTATTTATACACGTATACTGCAGCAGCCCTGTGGCAGGAAATGGGAAACTAGGACAGCATAGGTTCTTCAAATAAGCGTGGACAGTTGAAAAATGAAAGAACAAATGCTAGTAATCAATGTAAGTACAAAGACAGCTTGAAAACACGCCAGTGCATATGCCATAAGTGGTAGGCATGTACTGAAAATATGAGCATTCCGCATGTAGAAATGTTTGTGTCGCTGTGAACGTTGAAAACTCATGAAATTTTACTGCGTTTCCCTGATTGACGCGGAAGTGATTCTTTCAGTAAACGTGTTATTGGGCAATATATGGCTCTTATTGGAGCTAGCACGGGGAAGGGGTAATGAAAATAGAAGTAGAATTCATTTAAGAAACTGTCTATCTAGTACTCATCAAGTTCGCTAACTCACAAAAAAAAAAAGAACAGGCGTTGCGGAGATACAATTCCTTAATTTTCTATTGCGCAAAAAAAAAGAAGAATCAGATGTGAATCATGTGCTTTCTTTTTCTAGATTCAATGATGAAAATGCTGGTTCCATACGACCGTACTCTTACCTGCCTTTCGGAGCAGGGCCTCGCAACTGCATCGGTATGCGTATGGCCCTGCAGATCACCAAGTTGTGCCTGCTTCACTCTGTGCACAACGTGCAGTTTGTACCCTCGAGAAAAGCAAAGGCAAGTGCGAATTTCGACTCGTAGTAGCTTTGCGAAACACATTCATACAACTTAATAATGAAGGCATATTTAGTAAAGTCTAGTCAGGAACCCACTACCAGTATAGCCTCTGAAAGGTGATAGCCCTGGCCTATGCAACTGCAGTCGCTGACCTTATCGCATGTGCAAAAATGTTTTAGAAGTTGAAGTCAGATGACTTGCTTTGACATGGATCAAAAATTTTTAAGTGATTGTTTTTCAATAATGGCGTCTTGTACAGAGTTCGTCGACGCTTGGAGTACCAATATCAATATTATTAATAAATACAATACAATTACATTTAGATACAATACTATTAATTACAATAATAAATACCAATATTACGCGGTTTGCAATAAATAAGAACTTCGTTTTACACAAAACACATGCTAATTACGGTAAGCAGAGCGTCCATTTTTCATCTGTCGCATTCTGGAGCAGACTACCATTAGATGTAGAAACACTTAAAATCACGAGTTCAAGAAACAACTAAAAGAATATATTTTGTCGAATACTTATGTTTAGTTCATACTCACAACCATTCTTTCAGTGTGCCTTCATTTCATTTTCATTTTCATACAATTAGATTTCTGCTTGATGTCCTTTCCATGCACATATATTAGAGTTCGCAAATTATGTGTTGTACGTCATGTCATTTACGTCAATTTTTGAGAGTTTAACGAGATTATCCTACAGTGCTTTTTGATATGCCTCTTAATTATGCAAATTTAATTCTTCATTTAAGCTATTTATACTAAAACTGGTAATTCTTCCTTCTTAATGATTTTTTGAAACTGCTGTGATCTGTTTTATTACGCTTAGGTTGTAAAGGAGGTCCGATTTCACTACATGCCTTCGGGACCTCCTTATGTATATTAACGTCCTGTAATGTTTCTAATCGTCACAATAAAAACAATTCTGATTCTGATTCTGACAAAAGACGAACGGGAAAAACATATTACAGCGGTAGAATGTAGGTGTGCCTTATAAACAGAAAAGAAAGAGAAAAGAAGGGCGTGTCAGCCAAAGTTGACGAGAAACAAGAAAAGGTTGGCGTAATCGTGGTGTATGTGTCTATATGTACAGAAATTGGAAGCATTAAAGGTGATGCAATGTTGCATAATTGTAATATACGCTTGCGTCCTTTGCATTATTTTCTTCGTTCCATTTCCGCACATTACATATTTTTCCCGAATCCTCTATTTCTTTTATTCATGCCAAGTTTCCTATTTCGTTTGTTTTACGCTCATGAACGTCGACATTGTCTTCTTTCGCGCCGACATTGGCTGACACACATCTATCTATCTATCTATCTATCTATCTATCTATCTATCTATCTATCTATCTATCTATCTATCTATCTATCTATCTATCTATCTATCTATCTATCTATCTATCTATCTATCTATCTATCTATCTATCTATCTATCTATCTATCTATCCATCCATCCATCCATCTATCTATCTATCTATCTATCTATCTATCTATCTATCTATCTATCTATCTATCTATCTATCTATCTATCTATCTATCTATCTATCTATCTATCCATCCATCCATCCATCCATCTATCTATCTATCTATCTATCTATCTATCTATCTATCTATCTATCTATCTATCTATCTATCTATCTATCTATCTATCTATTTTTCGTTTTGACCAAGAGGCCAGGTGGGCCTACCTCAGAAACAGTGCAGCCTATGGTGAAATGTCGCTACTTTTCGACTATATACTAGGGCTAATTACGGCCGTATTGTTCATTTTAGATGCCCTGACACTATTTCTCGGTTTTCGTGTCGTTGAAAAGTTTATTTTGATACCTTTTGCGACCCGCTAGGATGCTTTGGAGACGCTAAATCTTTTGACCAAGAAGCGAGACAACGAGATCCCACAAAAGCTAAACCTGTGTGAATTGTCGCCACGCTGCCAGGAGGGCAGACAGCTCGCTCAGTTTACGATGACCACGCCTATTTTCCATATCATCACTTTTTTGAGGCCTGCTTGCACTGCTAATTACGAACCGTTCGTTGTTTTGTTTCGTCCACCCATTCTAGGCACCTTTCGAGTTTGTTAAAGGCATTGGACTCCTGAAACCAAAAGAAGTCACCGTTGGAATAACTAAAAGATGAAACTTCTTACTGATGCAGCCTCCTTACGGTCTTTTTTGCATTCTCGATCCATTTACAAGCTATAATTAAATAAATCAATGTGTGCAACTAGTTCCCAGAAATTGGTGTTGTAAAATTACTAACCGATACGCTTGCACTTTCGCGAAATCCAAATAAAAGAAACATGGACAAATTGCATCTACGTGACGACCACCTCATTTAATTTACATATTGCAGCTGCACATGACTTTTACGCTATACTTTATGTGCAGTGGCCAGCAAAAGTTTAGGGATGATAAGCGCAGCAAGAAAGTATTTCTTCATAAGGAATGCAGGCCGAAATTAAGTGCTACAGCCCGCGTGCGCGTGTTATGCAATGAATTCGTTATGTTAGAAAAAGAAATGCTCAGTTTGCTGCCGATGCCTTGGTTTCAAAACATTTGCTTCCGAGAGTACGTACAACCCCTAAAGCACATACAGGGAACACGGCATCGATGTGCTGTGGACATCGTTATACCCGCCACGGTGGCTTAGCGGCTATGGTGTTGCGCTGCTAAGCACGACGTCGCGGGATACGATCCCGGCCTCGGCGACCGCATTTCGATGGGGGCGAAATGCAAAAACAGCCCTGTCCCGGGCATTGGGGACACGTTAGATATTTCCTGGTAGCCAAAATTCATCCGGAGTCGCCCAACTACGGAGTGCCTCATAATCGAATCGCGGGTTTGGTTCGTAAATCGCAAGAATTCAATTCAAAACATCGTTAGTGAAGTGTGCCGCAGAAGTGGGCACTGGTTGGGGCACAGTGTTCAACCAAATAGGCTAAATGTCACAACTCGGCTTTATAATCGTCCCTTGTCGGCTCCCTGTTTGCTGAATACTTCACCTTAAGGCAAGTTAAACCTGGCGTATAGTGCTTTTCGTGTATGACGCATGGCGCCATAGAAATTGGAGTAGGTGTTGCGGCAGAAACCGGCAGAAGCCTGCAGCCGGGCACAGCCTTTAGCGAGCAAAATGAACGTCTTTCGCAGAACACGCTTCACGTCCACCAAATCAAGTGGTTTATTTATATTTATCGCAAAAATGGAGGTCTGGTCCTGCACTAATAAAACTTACTATTACTGGGTAAATGACACCCACATTGCGGCAGTGCAGAAATGCGCGCAAGTCGACCCACGCTGTGGATAGAGTTAGAATTAAAGAACATGAATAGCCCGGCTTTTAGATTCTTTTTGCAAGCTGGATTGACGAGCAAACTTCCAATAGGTAGAGGAGCGCTTCCTTGGCGCACCTGGAGTGGCACACGTCAGCCTGGCTTGTCTTGTAGCGGGTGAAGGGCCTCACAGTCCCGCAGGAGGCGTTTAATGTCTCGTGCCGGCATCATTGGAGCTCGGGCAGGGGTTCGGGTGGCTGTTGTGGGTGGCATTGCCATGTCCTATGTCTTCGTTTCTCTCGACCACCTTTACATACGAACTGAAACATTGGGAATGGAATTACGCACCATTGATGAAGCCGACACCCAAGATGGCACTTCACCGACAATTAGGCAATGAGCCCATTAGCACATGCGTACGTTGTCAACGAGCTATTGATTTTTTTGGAAGCCCTCGAAGAGTAAGTACCCAGCCGAAAAGAAGCTGACAAGGCGGCTTCGAGAATGTTTTGCTGAAATAATCATGTGAAGACACTCCGCTAGACGCTGGTATAGATGCGATCTAAGTAAATTGCGCGGTAACAGTCATTTTATAACTAGCACAATCCTGTGACTGTCGCTTTTTCGGGCTACTATATATATATATATATATATATATATATATATATATATATATATATATATATATATATATATGTATATATACCGTCCGTCCGTCCATCCATCCATCCTATTCATAAAGTACCCTCTCAAAACGGTTGCACCCTCTGGGGTGTATATTTTTCCCACAACAATAATCGTCATCTAGCTTGCCTGCCTTTCCTTTCTGCCAAAACTCGGCGCTCGCTCCTTTCCTGTCGAGAATGCTGTGTCACGCTCATGACGCGCAAGTCGTTCGTGACTTGGAAGTAGCGGCTCGCAGCGTTAGAGAAAGAAAATGCGGGCAAGACATATGGCGAATAATGTTGTGGGACCAGCTAAGCACCAAAGGGTGTAAATATTTTTTAGGAGTGTAATACTGCTATCACTACTGTATTTTTGCCTCGTTGCGGGTCACTAACGCTAGCGTATCCCTCGCTTCGTCTGCGCACGGGAGGAGATATCTGCCACCTTCCCCTCGCGATGAGAGCCTTGCCCTCCCCCTTCGCAACGCATGTCGCCTGGCACTCCGGAAGCTCATTCGCGTTCTTGAGGTGTGCTCATTACCCGCCAGGACGGTAGGTCTCGAAGCTAAGTACTACTTTGACAAGCTGCAGGAAGATCGTACCTGGGAAGTCGGAGTCTCTGGCTCTTGTACCAAACTGTTTGGAATGGAGCATTTCATCATTTCGGACTGGGCGCTCCTCGCAGTCTTCCTCTGCGTCCTCCTTTACTTGTGAGTACTTTCAGCGCGTCTTTACATATCAATCTGCACATGCTTTGTTCACTTAGCATCTTGTTCTGAATCACTCGGCAGTTGTTCTCCATATATAAAGAAATAAAAAATAGGACGGGAATGAATGAATGAATGAATGAATGAATGAATGAATGAATGAATGAATAAATAAATAAATAAATAAATAAATGAATAAATGAATAAATAAATAAAAGTAATAAATTCAGTAACTAAGAAAGTAAGATAAAGAAAGAAAGGAGAAAGGCAAAAAGAAAGGCAAGGTTGTCTTTCTTTTGAGCACGCGCAAACAACATTATGGCAACTTAGGCAACATTATGGTAACACATGCCGAAAGTTGCATACCCAGCGACGCAAGTTGGTCTGACGGTTGGTTTTGAACCCGGCTTCCCTCAGCACAGCAGCCCGGTGCTCGACCCACTTGAATGTGTCCCTGTGGCCCAAGTTTTCTGGAAAGAGGCTGGCGGGCACGTACATACACAGACTGGGTGAAATTCCCAAATGATTCTAATGGCAATTAAAATAATTAATGATGGTAGCTCGTCTAGACCTCGCGATAAGCGCAGAGTAAATCGTTATTCCGGAAATGGCTTTGCGTTGTGGTCCGCCATTACAACGAGTCTGCCCCTACGTGCGGTCTTTTTGGCGAACCCATAACAACAGAATCGCGTAAACAAGCCGCGGATTTCAGACAGCTTCATCGTCGGACGTCGGCGCCAACAACCGCTTTCAACAACTTCCCCTGTCCGAGTGAAAACACAAAGCGTGCCCTGATTGGCCCAGTGTGCCGTAACAACCGAGCTAACTGGGGCCACTAATACCTATCGGCAACGAGACACGCAGCAATCGGATCAGTTCCGCCCCTAACGTGGTGAAGGGTATGGGTGTCTATAGCGCTAAATATACGAGGTGATGTGTGTGCAGCTTTGAACTCTTATAGCTGCTTGTCGTCGCCAAATGCCGCTTATGACCTGATTTCAAACATGGGTGCTTAAACGGTCACTAAATATAAACGCTTAATCAGTTTAGACTATTAAATTATTTCAAAGCTCCAAGTTCGTTATTTCGCAGTATTCGGTTGTTTATTTGAAGAAAATAACATAATATTGCAACATAGACAACGATGCAGCCATGCCTTATACTTGCCCGATTTCGTGCTCCTTGACGCGCGTCGGCAAGCTAGTTCCTGTCACAGCTTGAAACATTTAGGTAAACAAGTATTCGGTTATATCTCTGGTTGCAGAACGACAGGAATATTGCAAATCACAGAACCTCGAACAAAATCTTGGATAAGAAGTCTGACTTGAAGCATTCATTCATTCATTCATTCATTCATTCATTCATTCATTCATTCATTCCCTGGCGTGTACATGGTCTGTGTATGCTGCGAGGAACAGGAATTACTGGAAAAAGCAGAATGTCCCGCATGAGCCATTCTCCTTGATTCTTGGACCTGCAATGCGTCGTTTGTTCAAGGTATATTTCCTGCTCAGTTTCTGTGCAGCACAGTCCACGCCGATGATGCGCCCACACGCGCGATGAATAAGGAGGGCATACACATGATGATGATAATATGCAGATGATGAAGAAGTGCGTCGTAAATGCGCACCCACAACCGGTTTTGACTGGTGAGCGCATATGAAATAATCACAGCATCAGCACCCAGCACAACCTGCGGGAACTCTGCTACGACTGTACACGTTGCATCGAAATATGCATTCTCGAATATGTCGTGTCTGTAAAACTTACCGTTATGTAATGTCGAATTTATTGGTTGAAAAAGTCGCATCATACGATGCGCGAAATACTTGGGCATGTTCAAGAAGCGGTGAAACAATAAGCGAACGAGTAATCGCACTTAATGTTCTTATTCCTTAAATAACTAAATTATTCATTTCTTTACTTACTTATTTCAATATGCTTCAGGCCATACCCAGGCAGGAGTGGATTGATATAAAACAGGCACAACCACGAATGGGGGCAGTAGATACATTCATGGCGACAAGCAAGCAAAACTAAGACATTAAAAAAGCTTTCTGACAATACTCAAGTAGAAAATAAATTTGAAATGCAATATTCATACACTTATCACATACACAAAATGATGTAAGATATTACAAAATTTAGGAACCACACTAAAAATGTGGTTGGAGTTCAGCCAAACGACTAACTTAACTCATGAAATGTTCTTCAAGAGCTCGGGAAAGCTTTTGTGCTTCAGAAACTCACTTTGTAAAGAAATTCCACTCGGAAATGGTCCTCGTAAGAAAGTTGTGCCAAAATGAATTCCTCCGGAAACAAATAGTCTTTAGTACATGCTCCTGAGAGTGCCAAGTCTTTCGTGTCTCTGAAGGGGCAAGATATGATGGTACAGGTATCTCGAAGTGGCTTTCAAAAGCTTATGCAAAAAAGAAAGGGGAGATATTTTTCAACGATGCTCCAGGGCAGAAACATAACTCCTGGCCATAAGCTGTAAAGTAGAGTCGAATCTTTTGTATTTCCTAAAAAAAAGACGAATCTAATTGTCTTTGTACCATTTCTAACTGTGGAAGCCGCATGTTATCGGCTGCCGTATATCATGTGGTTGACCATGTGACGGGGAAAAAGACAGCAGATTACAGCAGCATAAAAAAACGCATAATAACATAATAAATACATCTGATTTCATATTTTCGCTTATCTTCCTTTCTAGCCGATTCCCCTTATCGACGACGAAAGATGCCAAATCTTGGAAAACTGTTCGGGTAAGCGACATAGGCATTGATTCAGGCTTGATTGACTACCAGAACCAACGTTTATTTCAAATTTTATTGCTTTTGAATTTATTTGACGCACAGTTGCTTTATCTGTTGTCGCTAGTCCACAGGTGCAATGTTAAACTCGATTCCCCCTGCTGAAAGTTCGATCAATCCCCCATAACCATAATATCCTACAATGCCTTATTTTGACATAATTAAAAATCCCATATAATTTTATAGGATCATCCAACGTTTTGAGATAATGATATTACACGGGGCTTAATTACTCAATGAATTTAAACAGAGCTTCATTTCCTTTATGGTACTTACTTGAGTTTTACTTTTAGATTACCGCAAATTCTGTTATTTGTTCCATGCTAAGTTCTGTCTGTATTATGGAAGAAGCAAGGATGCTTTAAAAAAGACCCCAACTTCAGCATTTCCAATCATTCTAATTGGTGTTTTCAACAAATATTTTCAGCATCTACGAAGGTAGCAAGACGGCACTGGTGGTTGCAGAACCACGTTTGATAAAGCAGGTTCTCATAAAAGACTTCGCCTCACTTTCCGATAGACTGGTATGTATGAGTCTTTGAACTGCACATAACCTTAACGAGATCTTTCCGCTGCATACGAGTATAAGCCACAAAATTCTACGGTAAGCACATGATGCGCTCTTGCATAAACACATACATTGCCCGTACCACTGCTCGCAGCTAAACACAATGTTTTTACCCCGTCTTTTTAGTAAATTAATCCTGCTACCGCTTATTATTACAAAAAAAAATTACCGACGATTACGTTACTTCCTAAAGCGAAATTTGAGCGCAGCAAATAAGCTGTTTCACCTTTTCGATAGATTGAGGCAAAGAAATCGAGCAACACATGTATGCGCTATCACAGAATTTTTTTTTATTTTTCACACGTATTCCTTTAACAAAGACTCCACTAACAGTTCTTGACAGTCATGAAGGAAGCTTTGTGGTCGGAGAAATAGACTGATATATGTTCGACTTGGTACACGAATGCTTGATTCTCAAAGACGAGATCTATACAAGTGCCTCGCGAGGTTGTCACAGCCGTGGGACGCGTTACGAGCGAGAGGAACGGGATGTTCTCCCGCATAAGTGTTAGGAAATTGCTGTTTGTCTTTATGTCAAGCCGCCACCGATCTGGCTCTCTGATTGCCACCGCACAGGGCGAACGGCAGCGGCAATTTCGGCTCGGGCGGTGCACATATACAGATCCGCCGCCACCGATCTGGCTCTCTGATTGCCACCGCACAGGGGTTGCATTGGAGGAGGAGCGAAGAAAGGAATTAAGTTCGAGCCGGCGCTTTGACAACCGGAGACTCGCAGGAAGAGGGGGGAGGGGGGCGGCGTGTACACCCAGCGGCAAACGATGGGGGCAGAAGCGCGCGCAGCAAGCGGACAACACGATAAAGGGAGGAGGGAAGAGATAGCAGCGACTGACTGATGCCGCTGACGCCGATAGTGAGTCAACCCCAGCTGCGGAGTTGGTTTCAGGGACAACGCCGCCGATGCCGACACAAACAATATGATACCCTCGCTTCCGCAGCGCTAAGAACCAGGTCTAGCCGTGGGAAGGTGGTCACGTATTCGTCGACGTGCCGGGGCCTACGTGAAATAACCGGCGCGTCGGCAACTGAAGAGCACCCTATCCGCCACACAAGAACAGGGGGGGGGGACCCTTTCCTCCTCTTTCTGCATGGCGGCGACGGTGTTCTATGCAGTCACGTTATCTTGACTCTCTAGCGGCGTCAGCGGCATCCAGCGGTATCAGTCGGTCGCTGCTAGCGCTGGGGGGATGAAAGGGGGGCGGAGCTGGTTACGAGGCCGACGACAACGCCGACGACGACGCGAAACCCAGGAACGGACGCCAAAGAGCTGCGCTCTAAAAAAACGTTTACATAAGTAACGAAAATAAATAAATAAGAGAGAAGGCGCACCATGTGAAGCCGATGGATAACGATGCCAAGGAACGTATAGCATAGACTGCTTACTTCGAATAACTATCTATTTGCCAACGCAATCCATACTTCGCCTTTCGGGCGAAACGGCTACTTTTTTTTGAAGGCGGGCGCACGTGACCGGGCGCGTGCACGCGCACTGTTATTGTGCGGCTCTCAAGCGTGCGGCGAATGAACAAGGTGGGGCTGCAGCGAAACTGGCCCGACTTAAGCGCTTCCATACTGAGTTTGTGTGTCGCACGCACTTCAGAAATAACTCTTATCTCTGTTAATTGTTTCCTTTCTTTTCCCTTTGTTCCGCTCTTGCAGAATCACACGCATAAGTGTGGACTTCTGAATATAACGCACTGGGATCACTACCCGCATTGTGGTTCCTAAAACCCATGCCACTTTGCTTAAAGAGTTGTGCCCTGCACATTCTGGCAGGGCATGGGCATTATATATATATATATATATATATATATATATATATATATATATATATATATATATATATATATATATATATATATATATATATATATATATATATATATATATATATAAACCTGTAGTAGTTGCCGTAGGAAGCTCCACCGGATGGCATCAGCTGAAAAGTATAGGAAAAGAGCGTGTAAAAGCAAAACGTGCGACAGTGGTGAATGGGTGGAACAGCAAACAAAAGCAAGTCGCTTTTACATATACGGCGTAGAAAATGCCCGACATCCCAAACAATAGCATAAAGTTGGAAGAAAGCACCTTATTTCCAAGCATTCCCCCATTCGCGGACATTATTTCCTGCACTTTAAAAGCCCAAATGCACTGGCTACTTGGCGTTTCCGACACAACTTGGCCTGAGCCGACGCGATGGTACGCTATATGTACACAGTGTTGGATACAACACTGTATCCAACACTGTGTACAAGCTCTCAGCCAGACCATCCTTGATGCTCGCCGAATGTCTTCTACTCACACTCAAGACAAATTCGTGGGTGCAAAGCCTGTTTTCCGTGGTTCAGACGACAAAATTATTGTCTTACATGTTCCTGGTTTCTTTAGCTCTATACGGCGTTATCTTTTGCCCGTTCTGGCGCAAGCAACGCACTCCCGTGTTAACCCTCTCGGCAACGGCTCGTCGCGTTTTCGACAAGCGTGAGCACCGAAAGAAGGTGTATTTTGATGGGGGGGGGGGGGGGGGGGGCATAAAATGCGTCAGATACTTGGCCCTGTAAGATTTAGAAACACGCAGTTCGCAGCAACGACGACTGAAGCCTCGCGGGCACCTGCCTTTAATCGCCGTTTCCTGCTTCTCTGCGCCATAAGCGCGCGTTATAAGCGTACTACATATTTTTCTTTTCCTGATAATCCAGAGGGCCCCTTCGCATTATATTTGTGGTTGCGTTATTTACGTGTAAATACGGTAAACACGCTTAAGAAGAAAAAAAACTTTCCCGTCGTTTTCCAGCCAGTGATAGCGATAAATATGATTTCACACCTCAGTCAGGAACGATCTTACAGCCTATACGTTCTCTCCGCAGATTTATAATTGGCATCTGCTCTGGTCAGTGAGAGAATCGAAGTCTTGTACATTGTACCACTGTGAGTATGGTAGCATATAGCGCAAAATGAAGATCATCTGCATTGCGCGCGATCTGCATTGTGCATGTATATATATAACTAACTGCGTCATAGAGGCCGAGCTGCTTTTCGCTAACTGCGTCACAAAGCCGGGTGCGGCCAGCGTGACTCGAGAGTATCCAAAAAAATAACGAGATTAATTACGATAATGTTGGCGGCAAGCGAAAGCGTCCCGAACTTGTCCTAGTAAGGTTCAGTACACGCGAAAATAACCGCGTCACCGCGGCCGAACTGCTTTTCGCTTACTGCGCCACAACGCCGGGTGCAGACAATGTGCCTCAAAAGTACCCCAAAATGTACCGAAATTGATTTTGAATAATTTTGGACGTCAGAGAAAGCGCCACGAACTTATGCTAGTAAGGTTCAGTACACACGAAACTGACTGCGTCACGGCGGCCGAGCTTCTTTTTTCGCTAACTGCGTCTCTAAGCCGGGTGCATGCGGCGAGCGTTCCCAAAAACTACTGAAATAGGTTACAATAATGTTGGAGCCCAAAGAAAGCGTCACAAACACGTACGATTCATTACCTCAAATTAACTGCGCCAGGACGGCCTACCTGTTTTTCGCTGTGTGCACCACAAGTCTCAGATCCGCGCCGTAAGCCTCAATTACTTGAAATGCATCGCAGACTGTCAAAACTAATTTCTCACCTTGCTTTAGTCCAATAGTGCAGTGATGCCGTGTTCAAGTGCTGAAGGAACGCAAGAATACGCCGGGAGCCCAACAAACCAGGCTACATAAAAAAAAGTTGAAAGAATGGAAAAGACGGACGGCTCGCCGAACAGGCGAATGCTACGTGCGCGGCCGGCCTCGCGCTCGCTTAGGTGGCGTGTCTGGCGCATGACGCAGCCATCTTGCGCGTCTAGCGTGCCGTTAGCTTGTTGCTAGGTGACGCAATAAAAATACAACTTCATTTCACATTCCTTGTTTTCTGACGTTGGGGTAGGCAACGGGCGGCATTAACACTAGCGTGACTTATTTCCTTTTTCCAGGGTTTGGCGAATCTCCCCTCTTGTTGAATTCCGTTCTTTATGGCTATAACGTCTTGGTCCGTTGCAGTCTGCGCCGGTGGAGCAGAAGTTAAAGAGGACTGCCAAGAGCTTGTATTCTGAGAAGCGACAAAAGCCGACAAGAGCCGGTGCTTATTCGTTGCCTCCAAGGAGGTTATTTACTTGGCTGCCTCCCATGGCATGCAGAGAAGAGGCGAGGGGGATGAAGAATTCTCCTCACCTCATTACCCTTCCCCCTCGGGTGCCGTTTCTTAGGCGCCGTCTCTAAGCGTGTGACACGTGTGCTTGTTTATCTTTCTCCGGTGACCGCTGTTAAACAAACGTTAAACGTTATCGCTCAGCGCAAGGCGCGTCAGCGTAATTTGGAACTTACCCAATGTTATCTTTCTTTCTGCTGTGTATGTCCTCGACGAACCTTGTATTATCAGACTGCATGCGCTGCAGGAATTGTGCAGTAGTTTCTGCGAAGCACGCGTGCACCAGCGAATACACACAACCTTCGACGAGTGATATATAGAAGCCGACGCGCTTGACCCGCTGATAAGATTCCGACGATCGCTTACTGTGTTGACCGCTATCGTTGTGCTTTGAGTGTAACTTACTTTTTAGGCCACAGGTTCGGCCAACAAAAAGTTATTCGCAGTTTTGCTGCTGGCTTCTTCACCGTCACTACTACGTGACACGTGGATAACGGTCATGCCGTAATAAGCGTGGGAACAGGGGTCCCTATCACGCCTGCTAAGCGCGAAGAGCTTGCTAAGTCTGATCACTTTTAGTAGTCGTGATCGGTAAGCGTGGAGAACTATCATGCTTAGATTAAGCGTCTAAAAAAACTGCAAATGCACGCTTAGATAAGCATGAATTTTCAAGACTTGTTTTCTTTAGCGAATGCGTCATATATTGTCTGGCTGCGGCGTCACTTACGCGAGCGTGTCCATTGCTTCTACTTGCGGGAGCTGAGCCCTCCTCCAGCGCTCCCCCCATCTGCCGCCTTCCCCTGGTTTCTCTCTCCAAGAGATTTTGACTCGCCCGCTGCGCAACACAAGCCGGCCCGGCGTTGCACAACTTTATTCACCCTCTGGATGTGTCAATTACTCAGTTCGCTCAAACCTTGAAAGCGAACTTTTACGTTTACAAGAGGAAGATCGGGCCTGGAAAGTCGCAATCTTAAGTTGCTATACCAAGGCTCGATGGAGCGCTTTGGCAATGTGGACTGGGTTCTCCTAGCAGTCTTCGTCTGCGTTCTTCTTTACTTGTGAGTACTTTCGGCGTTGCGACCTGCGCAAGCGTACATTGTATGTTCTGCTGTACTTCCAGTTTTGTTCTTGCTGAAGAAAGATGGAATGAAGGCCTCTTTGAGAGTGTGCGCAGCATTATTATGGCATAACTTGTGATACTACGTAAGTTAAACAGACGAACAACGGTGACACACTCATTAGAACACTCGCGTCTTTTTAAAAATTGATCTGCTTAGGAACCCAAAAGGAAAATAAGAGGCCAGATGCCTTGAAGACTGCTTGTATTCCGAGAACCAATTGTGCGGTCGCAATAAAGCAGCTGATGCTTTTTTAGTAGTAAAGTCAACGCGAACACTGTCGCAATCTTTATTTCAATTGTGATCCGGGATGTCACACTCATTCATTTCGTTCTACTGCATGGCTCCAACCATAATTAAGTTACGCTCCATCAGTGTGCAACTCGCAGCGCATTCTTTCAATATAATGCGTTATGGACCAGGCTCCTGTGAAAATCACCCCAAATGTATTGTTATAGTTCACCGTTAAAGGGAACATCAGAGCACGTTATCGGCGCTGATGGCGGCTCAGTATTGACCCAAATGTATTGGAAATAATTTCTTTACTATTATTCCGCGGCCCCCAGTCCATGGTTGACGCTATCGAAGAGCTCTTGCGGCTTTGTGCTTGCCGGTTTCGCCACTTGACTTCGTATCATCCGCAGACTAGTGGCCTCGTGTAGCGCACCAATCGAACTCTGACGAACGCGCTTTAAATCTACGTCGACGCAAAGCAAAATGACACCTTGCCTTTTACTATGTGCCCCTATACCATTGCAAAACATGAAACCACTGGTCACAGCCCCTTTATGTTCTTTATATTCAGCCACCTCGCATTTGCCTTGACACTTTTCTGCCTTTTACTCTTCGCCCTCCCGAAGCATGTCGCGTCGCTCACCGTCACACGTTAGCGTCCCAGCACCGCTCGAAGATCGACTGCCATTCACGACATAAAACTCTGTGGTACCACAAGGGTGACAAGGTGTGGCTTGGATGCCGCTTCTCAAGTGTCGTCTGAAATTTTCTGGAAAACTCCGGCTTTTTCGTCATCACCGGTCGCTTAATCGATGTGACCTACGCAATTGCTCATCTCGTATCTCGCGGCTCATTCGCCTGAAGTGTTATCATTCCCGTGACTCGAGTGCACGTGCGATTAACTCACCCAGCGGGCTTTGCTTGCCAAGGGAGACGCGCTAGGCTAGAGTCGCAGTGGCACCCCATCCTAACAATGTCATCGCGTACGCGAAAAACGCAAAAAGAAAGCAAAGCACAGATCCAAAGCAAGAAAAGAAAGAAATGAAAAGAAATCCGCCTCCATTCCATCCAGTGAAAGCGGATGAACAGCGAAGCTGGTGTGTAAGTTAGACGACGTTACACAGACACACCACCACCACAAGCGAGCTGTGTTTTTATTCCAATCTCCTGACGTCAAATTTGCGTAAGCGCCTACGCAAGCTTAGGTCTGTGAACCACCAGGATTGTCTGAACAGACCAATCAAACGCTCTCCTCGTTCATAGGAGGTCACTTTTGTTTGCTTGAAAAACGAATAACATTGCCTACACTGAGCGGCATGTCGTATCTAATTGGCTGACAACAGGCGAGGAGAACGCTCAAGTGGAGAGGGATTCACTGGGGCAGAGCCAGTGCACTGAAAATCGATAACTGGATGAAGAGGCTGGTGCCGGCGTCTGCGATTGGTCGGCTTTCCCTTACTTAGCTTGTGGTGGCTGGTCGAAAATGACGGTGGCATGCAACGGAAGCTTAATAATGACGCTAAAACTGACACTCAGCAAAGAAGAGTTGGCAGAATGAGGTGCTAAACGTGCCGGAAGGGCTCGAAAACGTTACACGGCCACGCAAAAAGTTTTATTATACGCAAATACACCCATGCTCTCCGGCAGGTGCGAGTAGCCAGCGTCTCAGCGATCGGCGGCAGCCATCTTTTATTCCTTTCGGAACGGGGCCGCCTTCGGCTCTTCCGAAGAAGATTCAGTTTTGTTCGGCATATTAATGCGTCGTAATCGCGTACACGTCACTTTAACGCGGTGAGTTTGTGCGGTTTTGTGACGTCGCGTGACAGGCAGGTGAAGTGGGTGCAGCCCGAAAACTATTTACCAATAGCCCAGGGCTAATGGCGAAAAAGGGTCGAATCAGGAACAACTGTTTTTGGGTTTTCTGTCAATTCATGCATAATCAGTGAGTACACATCATATCAGGTGGGGAGGTATCGTGGTTTTTGCGACGTCGCGTGACAGACAGGGGAAATAGGCGTGGTCGAAAAAAGTTTTTGACCAATCGTGGAGGGCTGATAGCAGAATCGGAATAGAAAAGTTTGGAATAGTTTTACGTTATAGCCCCCCAAATCCCGGCTGCGGCGGCCGCATTTAGCAAGGAGCAAAATACGGAGACACCCGTGTCCCGTGTGTTGGGGGCACGGCAATGATACCCTGGCTGTCGAAATTAATCCGGAGTCCCCCACTACGGCGGGCCTCATAATCAACTCGTGCTTGTGGCACGTAAAACCCTAGAATTCAATTCGAGTCAACAAGTGAAAAACGTGTGAAAACAAGTTCAATCGTAATAATTCGCCATATAATTCTTTTTTTCACTCATTCATTTATTCATTCATTCAATCAATCAATCATTCCTCGACAAACATGATCTGCGTATATGCTAACCACAGGTACGCTGCGAGGAACAGGAACTACTGGAAGAACCAAAATGTTCCGTACGAGCCGTTCTCCTTGATCCTTGGCCCGGCAATGCGTCGTTTGCTCAAGGTGCGAACTGCGGCGAAACTTTGCCTGTTAAATTTTTATCACAACCATATTTTTATGTGTGGATTGCCCGTTACACCAACAGCATGCTTAGATAAACGGCTCTGAGGTTGACTGTGGAGCACAATAATAAAGAAAGTATGTTCTGTTACGTGACATCATCGCCAGATTACAAGATTATCACAATGTCAGCACCAGCACAACCTGCTAAAACTCTGCTGTGACGGTTCACGTAGCTGCGAAATATGCATTCTTGTCTAGGTCCTGTCTTATACCTGTTCTTGTATACTGCGTGTTTCATCTGTGGGTCTCGTTGGCCTATGTCTTTACCACCAGTTAAGCGTACGTCTGTATCAACAACACTAACGCCTGTAAAAGTGGTGACGAGATTGTGACTGACCAGAGCGGAGGAATTTCGGTGTGCGAGTTGGAGACACACCCTGACAAGACACATCAATATGTGGTTCGACATTTTGCTCATAAGACACTTTTTCTGTATTATTTAGCTTATTCAGTTAACCACCACCTGTCATCGTATCGTGCGGTTTTCGAAGCGCTTCAGGTGGGTTCAAGCAGCTTAGAAACAATAAGAAATTGGTAATCGTACTTCAGGTTTTGCTGTGGTAACGGCATATATTATCGGCTGTCGTATAGCGTACGTTTTATCCTGTTACGAAGAAAAAGACAGCACGTACGAATGCAGAAGCATTACAAAGTGCATAATTACCCAGAAATATATCTCACTTCATATACGCGCATTTTCTCTTGCCTGCCTTCCAGCCCATGCCCCTTATTGACTACGAAAGATATCGAAAACTTGGAAGACTGTTCGGGTAAGTGACACAGTAGATGCTGCTTCAGGCTTGACTGACTGCGAGAACCAAACTTGATTTTAAATTACTTCGCTTTAGTATTTGACGTACAGTCATTTTTATCGCCGCTAGCTCACTCGTGAGGATTTTAACTCAACTTGCCCTTGTTCAATGTTTCAATGATTCCCCCTTAACCACAATGTCATATAATGTCTTACGCTGTCATAATCAAAAATCAGAACTAATTTTATACGACCAAATAAAGCTTTCGGATAGCGATTAGAAGGGGCTTCGGTGTCTTTAAATAGAGCTCTACTGTTCTATAATGTACTTCCTCGCATTTTATCTTTCAGTTACAGCTCTTTTGGATCTCTGTTCTGTGGAGAGTTCTATCTATACCATGGTAGAACCAATAATATTTTAAATGAAACCAAATTCAGCATTTCTAACCACTGTGACAGGTGTTTCTACAAATAATTTCAGCATCTACGAAGGTGGCAAGCCGGTGCTGGTGGTTGCGGAGCCGGATTTGATAAAACAGGTTCTCACAAAGGACTTCGCCTCTGTTTCCGATAGACTGGTACGCGCGAGTCTTTTACACTTGCTACCAAATATGAGTATAAATAGCAAACTTATACGGTTAGCCCTTCATGTAATCCTGCAAATACAAATACATTGCTCGTACCACTACTCACAGCTAAACACTATGTTTTTACCCCGTGTTTCTGGTAAGTTATCTTACTACCACATACTTTTTTTTAACAAACA
Source organism: Dermacentor variabilis (assembly GCF_050947875.1). Classification (NCBI taxonomy): domain Eukaryota; kingdom Metazoa; phylum Arthropoda; class Arachnida; order Ixodida; family Ixodidae; genus Dermacentor; species Dermacentor variabilis. The sequence goes on from NC_134572.1 coordinate 82,660,028, forward strand.
GGGACATAACTGATGGAAACAAATAAAACTTCTAGAGGCAGCTCTCACAGTTGTGCAGTTTATATAAAATTTAACGGAAACATAAAGTAAGTGAGTGAATATATTATGAAAAGAATGCTAGAACTCGTGAATGTGTCGAATTTTGTTATATTTATGCATCAGCAGGATCGGGAATATCGCGGTAACCCTTCAGGGACAGAAAGCAGCCAGCCATTTACAGTCTTCGCAAGCTCTTGCTACTTTATATTTATTTTTTATGGATGTAACCTTGTTTTGCAAAGTGACCTTCCTGAGAGAGGTTTTGAAGGTTCCCGTGTATGACGTTATACTTGCACGAGAACCCTGTAAATATGTCTCATGGTAGGACTAATCAAGCGATTATACAGCTGGGCCCGCTTAATCATTTGCAGAAATACTGACCAAAGACATCTGTACATGCAGAGCCTAGTTGTACAACAACAACAACAACGACAACAACGACAACAACAACAACAACAACAACAACATGCTGCCTTTCCTATCAACAAAGAACAACGTAAATGCACCATAATCCCATATCCAAATAACCCGTTATGATATACTAAAAACGAACCACCCTTTACGTGGGATCTCACTTGTTCATGTGGAGTTATCGGATACCACATTTATGAGGCATATAGGTTTCCTAATTCGGTAGGGTTGGGACAGTATGCTGATTGTGAATACCGGCATACACATTACGATAAGTTTGAAAACTACTCTGTTGATTCGCTAATACTTCAAGTAACGTTGATCCGTAACAGACAGTATAATGTATTTTAACTGTCAACATAAAAACTTGACAAGCGTGAGCGAAAAAAGCGCTCTATACCGTTTCCAAATAAGTTACTCGCGATGTCAGATGTTTGTCTCTTCGTTTTAGCCGGCTAGCTTTTTTGACCCCATTGTGGACAACATGATGGGTGCGGCGTCTGGAGAGCACTGGAAGAAGATTCGAACTACAGCCAGTCCTGCCTTTACTACCGGCAAGCTTCGTAAGGTGAGGACAAAGTCGACTGGCGGACAGCTTCCTGTGGCTATAATGCGAGTAAAGCTACGCATGTGGAGTTTCCACATTTCCTAATTTTAGAACGCCAAGTATATAGCCCGGACTTACTTGAAAGCACTTTCGGTTAGATTTCGCCATTTAAAGGCGTCACCGTGGCCGCAAAGCAAATATGTTGTGCTCCGTCTAGCCAACTAGCGGCAGTGCAGTGCAAAGCTACGGCTCGAGTCAGCCATTCAGTAAGGAGAGGATGTTTTGTGTTTCAGCTAAGGGGGGAGGGTTCGCCCACTAAACGCAGCAAATCCATCCGTGAAGCTTCGTGCTAGACGGCATCAGCTCCTTTATCTGGTTCTTGTTTATGGTCGGCTTACACGAACAGTAGCTTCTGCGGCGCTGCCCGTCGTTAGTATGAGGGACTGAAGCAAAAACAGGCTGCAGCAATTTTGCCTAGCGCATATTGTAACAAGCACTATATTCCATAGCATTCGTTTGATATCGCTTGTTGTGAGACAAAAATATATTGCACGTGCGTGCGTGTGTGTGTGACGTTTCTAAAGTGAGTTTTATTAAGTATTGACAGGCTGGAAATCCCAAATTTATCTTAAACTGGCGCGTATTTGCCACTCAGACTCTGCGGTTGAGTATACGTGGTCGAGGGCCTAGCGGAAGTAGCTTCACCTGGCCGACTTGGTTCGTCGTCGTGTCATTGACATTTTGTGTGCTTTGGTGTGCTGTTCCTTTTTCATCTCAGTTTAGTATCATGATAATCGTTACGCGCTAACGACTTTCTAAGCACTATTAACCTGGCTGTTCCTGCTAACATTAGGCAAATTCGTAAAAGAAAAAAAGCGCAAGATACTCCTGTAGGACCTACGGTGTTCGGTCGTCAGATACTGAAAGCGTTTGGTTAGTTCTCTATTTCTTTGTATTTGTGTTCTTCTCTTATGTAGTCTTTTCTACGTGTGTGTGTGTGTATTAGCTACGATCTTGGAATAGCGGGCTCTTCAGTAGCGGAACTTCCCATATTGTCGCAGCTAGTAAACAACAATAAGAGCTTTTGCAGGGTATAGTAGGTGAGGATGGAGACAAAAGAACACAATGACCGTGCGCGTTTCTCTGTGCCTGTCCTCGTCTACTGTGCTGAAAAAGGTTGCACGTCAGCAATGGAGCCCGTGTTATCGTTCATTTGTTGTGAGCGCCACGCACAGTGTGCGCATTAGCTTCGCATCTTTGTCTTTCAGCAAAATAAAAAAAGAAGCGCCAATAGGGGCATACAGCGGTACCGTTAATAAAAACAATCGCACGAAACTCAGCACAGGCATCACACGTGGGATTCAATTCTTCAACTTCGCCCGCATAGTAAAATAAGGTTGTCCACCAGTCGGATGGTCGCTGAAAGCTACATTCAGTCAGGCGCCTTTCCTCTGGATTGACTGTGCCAACGTCATGCGCATAAGCTGTCATCATCATCATCATCATCGTCATCAGCCTGGTTACGCCCACTGCAGGGCAAAGGCCTCTCCCATACTTTTCCAACTACCCCGGTCATGTACTAATTGTGGCCATGTTGTCCCTGCAAACTTCTTAATCTCATCCGCCCACCTAACTTTCTGCGGCCCCCTGCTACGCTTCCCTTCCCTTGGAATCCAGACCGTAACCCTTAATGACCATCGGTTATCTTCCCTCCTCATTACATGTCCTGCCCACGCCCACTTCTTTTTCTTGATTTCAACTAAGATGTCATTAACTCGCGTTTGTTCCCTCACTCTATCTGCTCTTTTCTTATCCCTTAACGTTACACCTATCATTCTTCTTTCCATAGCTCGCGAACATTGTTTAACTGCGCGAACAAACGGACCACAGAGACAGCATGGGACAAGGACGGGCGCAGACTTGCAACTAATGTTTATTCCACAAGGACCACATATAAGTACACCCCCGACATACACCACGGCGCGTGCGCGAAAAAAGAAAAGATAAAAGAAAAGAAGAATCTTGTATATGCAAAACGCGACCTACCTACGCTCGTCAATAAAGCTCATCTCACTGTTGTGTAAATAAACTGAGGTGTCACTGACACAGTCTTGTCCCTCCTTTCTGATATGGTACGCCTCGAGTAGCTCTCTGGCTTGGCTATCTCGGCAGCGGCACAAAATCTTTACTTCCCTCATGATCGGCTTGCACGTGCACGATAAGCAGCGGACAGGCAAGTGCCCATTCGTTTTATTTCTAATTGACAATTCATGCTCACGCAAGCGCACATTCACGTACCTTCCTCTTTGGTCTACGTAAACTTTGTGGCATGATAGAGGTATCTGATAAACTACGCCAACACTGCAATCTACGTGGAAAATGGAGTGATTTGTTCCACACCCTTGGAAGCTATCTTTACTTCTTCCTATGCGCGAGCATAGGCCAGCGAGCTTGCCAGGAGCCTAGAACGCTATCTCAACTGCATACCGTCGACATCCTTGTCCAATCCTGTATCTGTGGTCCGTTTGTTCGCGCAGTTAAACAATGTTCGCTAATATGTACCAACTCGCCCAACAACAAGTTCTAAATTTCCATAGCTCATTGCGTCCTCTCCAATTTAAGCAGAACCCTTTTCATAAGCCTCCAGGTTTCTGCCCCGTACGTGAGTACTGGTAAGACACAGCTGGTTATGCACTTTTCTCTTGGGGGATAATGGCAACCTGCTGTTCATGATCTGATAATACCTGCCAAACGCACCCCAGCCCATTCTTATTCTTCTGATTATTTCAGTCTCATGATCCGGATCTGCGGTCACTACCTGTCCTAAGTAGATGTATTCGTTTACCACTTCCAGTGCCTCGCTACTTATCGTAAACTGCTGTTCTCTTCCGAGACTGTTAAACATTACTTTAGTTTTCTGCAGATTAATTTTTAGACCCACCCTTCTGGTTTGCCTCTCCAGGTCAGTGAGCATGCATTGCAGTTGGTCCCCTGAGTTACTAAGCAAGGCAATATCATCAGCGAATCGCAAGTTACTAAGGTATTCTCCATTAACTCTTATCCCCAATTCTTCCCAATCCAGGTCTCTGAATACCTCCTGTAAACACGCTGTGAATAGCTTCGGAGAGATCGTATCTACCTGCCTGACTCCTTTCTTTATTGGGATTTTATTGCTTTCTTTATGGAGGACTACGGTGGCTGTGGAGCCGCTATAGATATCTTTCAGTATTTTTACATATGGCTCGTCGACACCCTGATTTCGTAATGCCTCCATGACTGCTGAAGTTTCTACTGAGTCAAACACTTTCTCGTAATCAATGAAAGCTATATATAACGGTTGGTTATATTCCGCACATTTCTCTCTCACGGGATTCATAGTGTGAATATTGTCTATTCTTGGGTAGCCTTTACAGAATCCTTAGGTTTAGGGACATGTTAAGAGAACACTGTGGTGTCAAAATTAAACTGGAGTCCACAACTATGGCGTGCCTCATAATCCAATTGTGGTTTTGGCATGTACCACCTCATAATTCAAATAAAGTTTAATACTTCTGCCAGGATGCGATCTGCCATGTGAGGCAATGACAATGCTCAACCTTTTCGGAGGTTATGAAATATGGCATACAACAGTGCCTCAAGCAAACACCTTTCCCTGTGTGTTCTGTGTGACAAACAGCGATGGTGCACGCAAGGTAACGTTTAACATCAACTCATCCTTCGCGTGTAGGACTCAACGTTCAAGAAATTGAACATTCACCGTCGACATCACCGCTAATTATCGTCACTCAAAGCAAACAGCGCAGGAAGCTTCGCTTACATCCATTCCCACAGCGTGTAGGGTCTGCATAATTTTTACCCGCTGTGGTTGATTAGTGGCTATGGTGTTGGGCTGCTAAGTACGAGGTCGCGGCATCAAATCCCGGCCACGGCGGCTGCACTTCGATGGGGGTGAAATGCGAAAACAACCGTGTACTTAGATGTATGTGCATGTTAAAGAACCCCAGGGGGTTCGAATTATCCCGGAGTCCCCCACTTCGGCGTACCTCATATAATCGGATCGTGGTTTTGGCACGTGAAGCCCTGTAATTTTTTTCTCTATTTTTTTTTCTTTTTTTTTCAGATGAACGACTTGGTCCTTGAATGCGTGAAAAACACGTCAAAACACCTGAGGCACGCCGGCGACAAAAAGAAAGATGTGGACATAAAGCAGTAAGTCACGAGATGCATTCTTGCTTGCGTGAAATTGCGCTTTTTATTAAACAGGAGCAGTTGACTAAAATTACTTTACTATCAGTGGCACCTGTGATTGCGGGCTAGGGGAATGTGCATCAGGCCGACCTCTCTGCATTTCGTATCATCAAACTTTTGCCTCTCTATATAATCGCGAAAAGGGATATTAAGTATAGCCAACGCAGCTTTATTTGTTTATTCTTTTTTTTTTCATGCGAGTGCGCGCGTCTCTTTCTACCTGCCTTACCTTCCTCGCACAGCACCTATAGTCATTGCACATGTTTTTTCTGACAGTGTGCAATTCAGCGCCGACATTATTCGACTGGACATGCGCAACATTGATATAGTTAATTTCTACTTTATTTTGCATTTATTGAGTCTCTGGAACTGCCACGCTCTTCCACAAGGAGAAAGTAGCCAAACGGTGCTTTCTTGTTCAGTTTTTTTTCTCGCTTCTCCGCGTTCTGATACAAAGAGTGAAAGGAATGCAACGAAAGAAAGTCTGAGCAACAGCATTATGCACAGCCAATCTAACACGTTGACGCTTTTCTTGTTGGGGGAATTCTAAACCACTCTCAGCTAAAAGTATGACTTGTGAGCTGTAAATCACTATGCTGACAACGTTTTCCAGCTTAGATTTATATTCAGGAGGAGGCGGAAGAAAGTAAGGGAGAAGGCAGCGATGTTAACAAAAAATACGTCTGGTTGGCTATTCTGGCGCGGGGAAAGGGTAAAAGGGAATACAAAGATAAAGCGCAGTATTAACCTATGGCCATTCATTTGAAGCTACGCCGCTGTCGGCTACGCTCACAACACTCCAGTCGTGTCGGTGTTGCCTCCGAACCCAACTTGCATTCGTCCTTAACAATACAGCAAGTTGACAATCATGTGCACCTTAGCCTTAAATTTTTGGGGAGGTTTTGAATGTCGAGACCCCGATCTGATTGCGAGACACGCCGTATAGTGGGAGACGCCAGATTAATTTTGACAACCAAGGCCTTTTTACCACACGCCTGAATACAACCTGCGCGAGCGTGTTTGCATAGCGCTCTCAGCGGAGTGCGGCCGCTGCGGCCCTGAATCAAACCCGCGACCTGGAGCTCAGTAGCGCAACGCCCTATATAGTAATTGGGCTACCGTGGCCGGTCCATCTGAGCATTATGCCGGTGCCCCCTTTCCGCCCCCCCCCTCGCCCTCGGGAAAGAACTCCTGCAGTGACGAAACAACGCCAACGTTGACACAACTAACGGCGTCCCAGAAGGCCAGTGATTACGCCGTGCAGAGCCAGTCCGATGCTTAAGCAGTAATATTTCGCAAGATGTTGAACATGTGTGGGTGAGCGACGCTCTGCGAATCTTCATGCAGAATGTTAGATTTCTTTTCAAATGAACCTATCTTCAAATGTGTATTACACTGACGGGATGATTCAGTGAGGCACCCACGTATAATTAAGGGAGAACTGAAGGATGTCAGCCGGGCGCCATTAGTTCTTACGCTGATGCCTCGTGAACTCTGGTATAATAAGCTTATCTAGAATTTCAAACATGAGAAATCCTATGACGTCTCCCAAATACGCGGTAGAGGAGCTATTATACCGGTGTTAGCTGGCAGATAACTAAAAAAAAGAAATGTTGCTTTTTGTTTTACCGTATTGCAGGTTTTTCGGCGATTACGGGCTGGACATCATTGCCAGATGCGCCTTTGGCACGAAATTGGATTCGCACTCAGACTCTTCCAATCAATTCGTCACGAACGCTAACAAAGCTTTTGCTGCTGAGTGGTCGCTTCCATTTGTGATATCAAGTAAGGAAGGGGCACATGTATTCGGATCTCATTTATTACTTAAGGCTTGTGTGTTCGTGATGCCTTATTTAGCATAAAAAGTAGCCTTCTGAATACGCTTCAGGCGTCTCTCCATGACGCCAATTTAAACGATACCATATTTAGCCGGTATGCCAAACACGTTTCTCAAATCACTTTTCAAATCTTCTGCATTATTTCCCTTTCACCAAAGTACGCATAAAAGCTGCATCTTTTGCAGCGGTTGATGTTTTGCCTTTTTTCTTTGCCTCTCCTTTTATCTCTCTCACTTTCTTGCAGAAGCGATTGAATACGTGTAGAATGCTCAACATAACATATTGGGCTCAATATTCCCGTCATTACGGTTGTCACAGCATACATCGTTGCGCTTAAGGAGGTAATCTATTTTTAGGCCACAGCAAAACACGAGATAAATGACAGGCACACCAATGGAAATATTTGCATTTCGACGTTCGTCCCTGAGTGGCACTTGCATCATGTACGCAGATTTATAGGCCTGCGACATATTCGGCGTCTATGGCAGCGTATGCCGACATTCTGTCATCCCTTTAAATAACCTTCCTATTATATTATTTACATTGGTGTTTGGCGAAAGGAAAAAAAAAGCATGTCAACTACTTGAACGCAGCATGAAGTTACAAAGGAAACCTATATGAATTTCTCAGAAAGAAACAAAGTTCAACAAAAAATGACAGCAGATTTCTGTGAAATTGCAGAATCACAACCCAATTTATAAGGACAGTGCATCTTTCAACAAATTGCATTTAATAACTGGAGCTGTCCCTAATTAAGCCTCATATTTTAAAACGTTGCCCGCGTATTACTCGCCCTTTTGAAACTTTGCCTGCATATAACGCTTTCGAGAACTTGCCAAGAATTTTTTTACAGAGACAGTAATTCATCTACACACATTTTTCTTCACGAGGGCATTGTAAATATCCCCCCCCTTTTTTTTTTACCAAATTTGATCTTCGTGAAACTTATAGTTCTCCCAGGGAAGCGGACTAACGTCTGTGCCGGTCGAAAAACAGAATTATAACTCACAGGAGTGCCAGCCTAAGTAATTTATTGCAAAGTCCGCATTTAAACCACGCACTTTAAGATTTGTGCACATATCACCCACAATGTGCCCATTATATCCATTTTATATTAACAAAGTCCTTCGGTTAGTTCGCCGAGGAAAGAGGGGAAAATCTGCTATAAGCCTCGTTTAACGGAAGAAAATATAGAAAAGAAATCACCGCCCAAGTACTCCGTACAGATGGTTAACCAGTGAAGCTGGAACGTGCGAACCCGGTGATTATCACAGGGTTAATTCCGTCGGTTCATTAAACGACGGCTTGGTAGGCTGCCGCATCCCCGGTACGCAGTCGCTGCTTGCGCTCGGCTGCACGAGCCTGTTCTTCTGCCCGGGCTGCAGCATCGGCACGGTGGAGACAAGCTCGTTCCCGGTTCTGCTCGCGGCATTGCTGATCGAAGGCTGCCTGCTCCTCAGGAGTACGTATGACGCGTGGCCTACCCATTTCGGAGCCGGAGAGCACGACTCTACTGGCGCTGGCAATCGCGTGCCTCTCTCGTTTTTCGAGCATGCGCACGGGGTTGCGCAGGAGGAGTTTTCGGCGCACAGGCGACAGTCAGGCAGACGAATTGCCTAGCCATATACACTTTCGCTGTAAAACGAGGGTTCAGTAATTATATACAACGCTTTTAATTAAATCATAAACGTTAAAGTTTCGCCACAGTTAACACTCGGAATGCCAGTTATTTGCTACATGTGCAATTTTGACGTGATGTAAAATTCTCTTGGGACAATGAAAAACATGGGGTGAAATGACCTTGTAATGGTTTTCACCACTTGCTGAATGAGCTTTTACACTTATTTTCAGATTCTTTATATTTGTTTATATTTTTTATTTATTTAGGTTTTAATGAAGACGTTTCCATCACTTACAAAGACCGTACTAAATCCACAGAGATGTAACTCCGCATACAGGCTTGACAAGGTTTCCCCCTTTCTGGTAAATTTCATATTCGTGGATTTTTTAAATTCCTCCCAGGGCAGCGGGATAAATTCTGCGCCGTTTGTAAAATATGGTTGTAACGCTCTGGCATGCCATGCATATATAAGCTTTGAATTTTTGCCACACATCACCCATAACCTTCCGCCTATTTCCGTCAATTATAAACAAAAGGCTTTTCATTTACATCACCGAAGTCAACTGGATATAATCTTAAAACCTCGTACAACGCATGAAAATAGGGAAACTGCAAGGGCCTTGTAATTAGTTACAATGCCCCTAATTTAGCTAGGAACATTAAAGTCTCGCCACACATCCCACATACCATTGCCCCGAATTCCCCACTAAATATGATCTAGGTGTTTCATAGAGTTCGCTCATAACAGTAAGATGCAGCGGATAAAGACCGTATGATATTTTAGAGCACCTTCTAAGAATTTTTGCACAATGACTGTAATTAAACTGCGCACGTTTATTTCGCAACCTAAGTTGTCCCAATGTTCTCCTTATCTTAATGAAATTTTATTTAGGTGAGATTTATAATATTTCCAAGGCAGTGAGCTAAGTTCTGCGCCCTTCTTAAAACCCGCTTGTAACTCTCCACAGCGCTTGCTTACGTCTTACTGCAAAGGCAACCATTAACCACCGCCCTCCGAAATTTGCCTGCACATCGCACATAACCTGGTCCTTATTTTCACCAAATATAAACAACTAGTGTCCAGTTTATGCGCCAATTCCATGTAATGTCAGCTTGGTGTCATATGGAGGTCTATTAAAACCCTAGGAACCTTGTGGCTAACGGCCGAAGAGCACCTTGGGATGCTTGAACAAGTAATTTTATACTTATTATAGCTCACCTACACAGATTGAACATTTGATACTTGGTATAATTAACCTACACAAATTACATTATTATTATACATCACCCACAATATGCTTGCTACTCCAGCAAAGTTTAATTAACGCGCCTTCCATAGTTCCTCGAAAAATAACGGGAAAACTAATTACACATTTCGTATAGCGGACGAAATTTGGGAGAAAACGAATATTCAGTACTTATATTCAAGCCATATAATTAACCTACACACTTTAAACTTTCGGCACATGTCACACATAGCATGACCTTCATTTCTTTTCAAACGAATGATTGCTGCTTTCTTTAGTCCGCCCAGAGCCGCAGGGAATATTTGTAAGGTCTTCATATAACGCCACTAAAGAGGCCGAAATGGTAGATTTAGCCATTTTCATTTCGTTCCTAATTAACCCAGAGAACAAAAGATTTGCCTGCATATCACCCCAAACGTTATCCACATTTCCTCAAAATATAAAATTTGTTAGTGATTCAGTTCTTTTTTCTGTCTTCAAAAAACTGTGAAAACAGGCACATAACGATTTTGAACGCTTATACTTGCACTAACAGCTTCGCTGAGAAAGTAGCCTTGGACCTCTAAGCTAAGGCCAACGCCTTTCTGCATGCGACAGTCGCTCTAACATCCGAGCGAACCAGCTGCGGATTGGTGCTGCTGTCAGGTGCCTTGCAACTTCATGTTAGCTGAAAATTCAAGAAACTGGTGTCATGAAACTTTAAATTCCCTTTCATTATGCTTTCGCCATCTTGCAGGCCCACTTTTGTGCTTCCTTCTGGCGAGATAGTACAGTGCAACCACAAGTAGAAATAATCCTTTAGTTTTATAGAAGTACTAAACAAGGGAACGTGTCTATTAAATGCTTCTTTCAATTCTGGTATTATTCATCCGTGACGTCAATTCCCGACAGAATTGTTTCCTGGCGTGGCGGGCGCCCTGAAGATAGGACCTTTAAACTCGGCGATCTTCCAGTATTTCAAGACATTTTCGACGAACATAATGGAAAACCGGAAAAAGAAAAACCAAGTAAGTTTCCTGTGTTGCACTATATAGCTATACACGTGCCCTCCTATTTAGAGTGTGATCATAGGACTGTTTGGTACAGGTTTTATAGAATGTGCAATGTTCCCCAGCATGCGGTCGAGCGCTTCCTTATTATACGTCATATAGGACCTTAGCCTGCCACTTGAGTGGCTTCCTGCTCTACCAGCTTATCACCGATAATGTTAATATTGTTCGACGCCGTATAGCGACGCCTAGATAATTACGTAACAAAGCTGCATGAATGATCACTGAACGTTCAGCGGCAACTTGACAGTTGGGGCACGTACTAAAAATCGCAGTTTCTGATGCCTTACTTATGCGAGTTCACCAAATGTTTTCGCTTACTGTTGTGTAACTTGGCAAAACCGACTAGACGCGAAGCGAACTCAACCACCCATGCCAGGCAGAAACTGCATATTCCCATGCGTGGTATGCATATATTGTTAGTGTTAATACCATCTCTAGAAGGCTTTCTAAGTTGGGTTGCGCGGAGGGAATCTAGTATTAGGCTCAGGCACATCTATCCTGCCCGTGAATATAAACATATATACACGAGAATTAGAATTGTGAATAGTCCTGAAATGTTGCTGGCTGTCTTCGCTGTCTTGTGGACCGACCAATTACCGGCTCAGAAGCTTGTTCATCCTCGATCACGGTTTCACTGTGCTGGCTGTCTGCATCTGCACCGAGGTTCCCAAGTGATAGATATTCCTCTTTCTATGGGCTCGATAGCACCGATCAAGTATAACGGCTGGATGTTGATAGGCTGGAGAGGCTGGATGTTGCTACTGCGAAAGGTGCCTGTGAAGAAGGTGCAATATCTGTAGTATCTGTGGTAGTGGCGAAACCACTCGGCGTTGTGTCATTCTAAATTTCTAATTAATGGAAAATGAGAAATCCACCCAATCGTAGCAATTGCTACAAAGGAAACGTCAAATTCTAGATTTATGTTCGCTATGCTGGAAATACTTCATCTGGCATAGCCGTCTGCTGGGACGCGTTCTAGGTTCGCCCATTTTCACAGAAAAAAGTCCCGCGTCCTATCCTTCTGGTGATTTTTAAACGGGGGACTTCAACATGGAGTGCCTTTTGAACCAGGAACTGCTTTCTTGACCCTCATGTATTTTTCTACTTGAAGCTTGGTTACTGGCGCTGTTCTGCGTAGGTCTACGTAGGCGTTGCTTTTTCGTTGGTGCTCAGACATCGACTTACACAGCTGGCGCATTTCCCTGGTCGGGCTTACACCGAAGCCGGCGGTCCGACGACGTCCAAATATATTTGTATAGCGGGTCGCATTACAGGAGCAGTGCTCGAGAGTGACCAGTGACTGCGAAATGGGTCGATATATCCCTGAGTACTCGGTGATGGTCTGCTTGATTGGGCGCTGTTCCAGCATTGGCACTTCTATGTACGACTTACGCACCCGATTCAATATTTCAACTTTCCCGCTCTCCTGTGGATCATACACGGCAGAGTACCTGCGCTTGATTCTTCTCACTCGGAGGAAGGAGTCAAATGATCTGGACAACGCTATGGCCCTTTGTCCGAGGACAATTCAGCGGAATAGCCTTCCCTTGCAAATACTGCGAGCAGGAAATAAATCATTTTATGAGTGGTACAAGGCTATCCGTCTTTGTATCTTTGTAGAAACTTCCTATAGTCTCGCCGAGAAGCCCGAGGAGTCGAGGTACTCGACGACACTTAGGAACTCTGGTAGCTGATTACGACCCTCTTACTTTCTCCCTCTTACCCTTTCTCTCCTTTACCCCCACCTCCACCACCCTGCTGGCGCTGAGCCGTGCTCCCGCATGGATTGCAGAAGATAGTGCTAGCTTTACCTCCTTTCCCTATAAGAACCACTTCTCTCTGGCTGAAGTTGTGTTGGAAAATTCTTCATGCTTTTGTTCACGGCTGGATACATCGTGAAACCACGGATAAAAGGCGTAATTGTTTGTCTTGACCTGGCCACAAATACTTTTTCCCCAAGACACTGTTGGGTCTTCACGATGCCTACGAGACACACACACACACACACACACACACACACACACACACACACACACACACACACACACACACACACACACACACACACACACACACACACACACACACACACACACACACACACACACACACACACACACACACACACACACACGCACGCACGCACACACACACACACGCACGCACGCACGCACACACACACAGAGAGAGAGAGAGAGAGAGAAGGAGAAATGGGGTAGCAAAGGCAGGGAGGTTAACCCGAAAAGATTCTGGTTTGCTACCCTGCAGTGGGGAAAGGCTAAGGGACAATGAAAGACGAAAGGAATAGCGGGGAGAAAAAGCGAAGGCACGAAAAAAATAGAGGATGCTTGGAACGTCCGTGAAAACTACAGTCTAATAGGCCACTCAAACACAAAAAATTCAAGAGTGCCTTGACCGACTTGTGGTGTGACGACTGTTTAGGCCGCCGTTCCAGGACTGTCTGCTCCCAAAGCGGCCGATCGGCAAAGAACGTGTTTGATAGTTTAATCGCTGCCACGTGCGATGCTATAGCCAGTTGGATAAAAGTTGATGTGAGCTTAACCGGAACTATGTCACGTTCTGCACGCAAAAGCTCGTCGTCGGTAACTCATTTCGCTCTTCATTTGGTGGTGCCACTTCGGAGGATGCCAATGTTTTATTGGCTGGCCCTGATGTAAGAACAAGAGCAATGAACTTCAGCATTGCGTCATTCGTGGCTGTAGCAAGCCTTAGGTCCTCAATTTCAGTCAATGACGTGACCAGACGCACAATCTCTTCGAATCGGAGTCTACTCTCTGTGCTAGGCTCTGGAAACCTGGACAAGGCATCTGCGACTTTGTTGTGTTCTCCACGTCCGTACTGAAATGTGAACCTGTATCAGCGTTGAATAATGGATGCTTTATTTGAGTACGCTAATTACATTCTTTATAGAAAATTGCTTATTCAAGCGTTCCACTGTGTCAAACTGCTATTATCCCTAATGGGAGGGCAGATGTGGGTGTACGCAAAGAAATTTTAGGTCTGCTTTAAATCTGCAGGCTTGTATCTTTAAAGCAAAGCTTTCTTTTCCGAAGTCTTGCGTTCATTGGTGTTTTCTGGCTGTATATATTTATGGATATATATACTAAGCTTATACCTGCTCCGATTGCAAGTTCCCTCCACTCCAAAATCATTGACAAGGGGTATAGAAGCCTTAAATTTATTTATTTATTTATTTATTTATTTATTTATTTATTTATTTATTTATTTATGTCCAATACTGTTAGCCCTTGCGGGCTATCACAGGGGTGGGGGAAAAGGAATTTTCAAGAAACACGTAACGCTAGTTCTGCAATAAACAAACACGTGGCAGTGTCCCAGTATGGCAATGTGCCAGTGTGGCATAAGTGATATTTGTGGCCTTTGTGATGCATAAACATCAATTTGTATACGGTTACACGTTGCCTGAGATAAAAGTAAGCTCAACTGTAACCATCGTCGTTAGTTGTGTAGCATTTATTCAATCGCTTCACTCTAGCTTCGCTTCAGATATGCTCTAACACATGCGTAGAATCTGCATTTTTTAGTACTGCTGTTCGGCGTAGTCTCTCTTGTCTGCAAAATTAATCCTGTTATGTCAATATGCCAATCAGGGCGCCTGTTGGTAAACATCGAAAAATTCTCGTTACATTGTGCATGGCCGTCTCTTACAAAAATTTGTTGATTTTCAGCGACACGAGGACTTCCTGCAACTCATGATGGACGCTCAAGAGGGAACACTCACGGATTCACCCGAAACCTCTACCAACAGGGAAGCCACCATGTTTGATCTCGATTCGAAGATGAGCATAGGCAGCAGTCCGGCACGCAATGGTATAGTATACTAGTAACCAAAAGTTGGAACGGGCACATACGTACGCGCTTCTTTCGTTAAATGTGTACGGCTCAGTAATCGGCGACAACAAATAAGTATTCATTTGCATCTAAAAATAAGAAAATAGAGAATAGAAAACAAAAAAAAATTCCGTCGGAATCCATCTCACGATGGCTGTCGACATTAATGCGATAAGCGTTCAAACAATATGGTAACAAATCACATTGCTGAAGATACCTTGATTTATGATCTGTATACTGGTTCTGAGATTTCGATGACTTTGGCTGCATGCGACGTACGCTGCCTCTGGGATGGGCCTACCTCGCTTTGACACTCCCTTGTCATAGTCGGTCATGACCATGACAGCATGACGACGACGACGGCATGACGACGACGCAGTGATGACGATGAAAGGACGAAGGCGCTATGGCGACAACGCCATTAGGGCAGTGGGAAGACGATTCAGAATGGATGATGGCCATATAATGACGACATGGTTACGACAATGACGTGAGGGCCAGAGGATGACAACGAGTGTGTGAAGTCGATGAAGTGGCAAAGATTGTATGACGATGGCGGCATGATGACAACAGGTGACGACGGCTGTATGAGATGAATCGAATGACGAAGCATGAATGAGGATGATAGAACGACCATGGCGGCATTACGACGACGCAGTGACGATGATGGCATGATAATGGTGGCATAATAAAGATTGACTGACGACAGCGTGATTGTGGTAGAATGACGAAGAAATAATTACGCCGATGAGACTACGAAGGCGGTATGACTATACGATGGCAGGACGACAATTGGTTGACGTTTTTGCAATGGCTGTGGCATGACGAGAAGGAGTGGACAATGACATGACGACAATGGGATGATGACCACCGCATGACGACGATGGTGTAACGACGAAGGCTTGATGAAAGTCGGATGACGAAGGTGGTACGACCACAACGGCATCACGACCACGACGACACCATGGCCACGAGCACATTCCTAGTTGATCAAGCTAGTAGACAACTTGGATCACTAGGGCAAGCGTGTGAAAACTCTTGTTCGTTTCGCTCTTCTGTGCAATATGTAAAGACCTCGGGGGTTGCTTACTTCAGCAATATTTAAAATCTTCTTCTTTTCGCACTTCCGTATTGGCTAAATCGGTGTCTGACCAAAGCTGCCTGTGAGCTGAAATAGAAAATTATTTTCCACCAGAGAGCTGGGCGAAACTACAAAAGAAACCCAATACAAGTTTCCTAGAAAGATAGCTTGACACACAAACACGCCGTTTCCCCATCCACTTTCTTGGGTATTTATGATTCCTTGTAGAACCCTGGGAGTGTTAGCCAGCGCCACCACTCACAAACCTTGGTGGCGGACGTGTGTGTGTGTGTATATATATATATATATATATATATAATATGAGAGAGAGAGAGAGAGAGAGAGCACGCGTAACGTGAAGGCGTGGGATTGTTCCCCACCTGCGGCAAGTTGTCTTTTGCATCCACTTTCATTGCCGTTAATTTATCATTTCTTTAATTCAATTAGTAAGAACAAGTCATTTCCCCTATGCTGCCCTTGGTGTCTTTGTTTGTTGGCTTCTCAAGACATATACGAGGGACGTTCCGAAAGTTAGTTTCGTCCTTTTTTTAAAGAAAAGATGGTACACCAGGTGAAACAAACAATCGCCATAATAATCCACGCCCGTTTCTGGTTCAACGACGGAAGGAGCGTCAGGGGAGGAGGAATGATGCACGCGCAGAGCGCCGAAGAAGAGAGAGTTGCAGCCCCAGGTTATTCGAGTACAAATCACGATGGCAGACAGACGCGCGCTGATGACATAATCGCCAATGGGAGTGCGTGCTGTTGTCTGGTATCAATGGAAACGGGGGACTAGTGTGTCCGTCATGCGTGAACGCTTACCGATCGTGTGTGGTGAAGAAGTCATGTCTCAGGCCTTGCAGCGCAGGGCACCCAGTTTTAGCAGAGTGGTTTCTTCAAACTCATTGCACGTTACGACGAATGCCTCGATGTAGGTGGATACTGTGCGGAAAAATAGTGCAAGGTGTATACTTCATGATGCCATGGTGTTTCTTTTTGCGATAAGGTTTCCTTGTCAATAGCAATGACTAAACTTACAGTCAAACCGTCCATCGCGCATATATATATATATATATATATATATATATATATATATATATATATATATATGTATATATATATAGTTTATTAATATTGTTACGAGAAGGAGGAGTCAGTAAGACGAGGAACTATTTACAGATTATATTTACAACAGCTGTTTAAGCGCTGACCGTGACCGGTTAGATTCACAGCGCGAGCCCACTTCGTTCTTCCTCCTCTTTTCTCAAGTGATGGCACCCACGCGCCTCGTTCAAAGAATCAAATACCACACGCGTGTAGCATAATCCCCCGGCGGTAGAAGCAACGTCCTGGAGCGTCTAAATGCCATCACTGGGAGGGTGATACTGCTTCAGTCGTGTAACGTGCACGATATCACTGGACTTGGAAGCAGATGGGGCGTCAGCGGCGATCTCGTAGGTGACGGGAGTCACGGCACGAAGCACTCCGTATGGGCCTGTGTAACGAGACAGCAATTTTTCTGACAGGCCAACCTGACGCGACGGAGACCATAGAAGCACCAAAGAACCAGGCGGGAAGTGCACGTCTCGGTGTCGCCGGTCGTACGAACACCTTTGACTCTCTTGGGATTTCAGAAGGCGGTCGCGGGCGATTTCCCTTGAGTGGGCATAGCGGACGATGGCGTCAAGTGCAAATTCACTGGTCGGTGTCGCGTGAACAGGGAGGGTTGTGTCGAAGGGTAGCGCTGGTTCTCAGCCGAACAGAAAGAAAAATGGGGAATAACCGGCTGTGTCGTGGCGCGAAAAATTATAAGCGAATGTGACAAACGGTCGAGCGAGGTCCCAGTCAGTGTGGTCTGAAGAGACATTTTTCGCGAGCATGTCTGTAAAAGTGGGATTGAGACGCTTCGTGAGGCCATTTGTTTGCGGATGGTATGACGTGGACAGCTTGTGCCTTGTGGCACAGGACTGCAGGATGTCCGCGATAACTTTTGATGGGAATGTACGGCCACGGTCTGTGAGAAGTTGTCGCGGAGCTCCATGTAATAAAATCACGTCGCATAGAAGAAAATTGGCGACATCTGTGGCGTAGCTGATAGGAAGCGCTGGGGTGATGGCGTAGCGCGTGGCGTAATCCGGGGCCACAGCGATCCACCTGTTCCCAGAGGTAGAAAGAGGAAAAGGGCCAAGTAAGTCCAAACCAACCCGAAAGAATGGTTTCGCGGGAATGTCGAGTGTTTGAAGGTACCCAGCAGGGAGCGTCGATGGTGTCTTGCGCCGCTGGCATTTCTCACACATAGCTACGTATCTTCGAACGGCGCGAGCAAGCCCTTGCCAAAAGAAGCGTCGGCGGATCCGGTCGTAGGTACATGACACACCCAGGTGACCGGCAGTGGGGAGGTCGTGAAGTTCGTGGAGAACAGCCGAGCGAAGGCGTATATGGATCACAAGGGGCAATGCAGGGACGTCGGGGTGAATGTTATGGCGGTAGAGTGCGCCATCTTGAAGTGTGAATAAGCGAAGGGAATTGCCGACAAGTGGCGATTACAGGCAGTCAATCATGATACGCAAGGACGGGTCACGGCACTGCTCGTCGGCGACATGGAGCAGTGGAAAAACAGAGAGAACACAGGCGTCGGCGTCACTATCAGACTTAGAGGTCGCGTCTTCGACTGTGTAGCGTGAGAGGCAATCTGCGTCCTGGTGCTGGTGTCCCGACTTGTAAGTCACTGTGTAGGGATATTCTTGTAGTCGGAGGGCCAAACCACCGAGTCCGCCAGTAGGATCCTTGAGCGACGAAAGCCGACAGAGCGCATGATGGTCTGTGATTACTGAGAAGGGCTTGTCATATAAATATGGGTGGAACTTTGAAACAGCCCAGACGAGAGCAAGACATTCCCGCTCGGTAATCGAATAGTTGCGCTCAGCAGTTGTCAGTAGCCGGCTAGCGTAGGCTATAACGCGGTCGTGTCCGTGTTGGCGTTGCGATAAGACGGCGCCGATCCCATAACCACTTGCATCGGTTCTGACCTCTGTAAGTGCGGACATGTCAAAGTGGGCCAAGACCGCTGGATTGGTGAGAATCATGATAAGGTGGGAAAATGCGACAGCCTGAAGGGAACCCCACGTAAAAGGCACGTCTTTCTTCAGAAGCTCAGTGAGTGATCGAGCGATTGCAGCGAAATCTTTCACGAACCCTCGGAAATAAGAACAGAGCCCAACAAAGCTCTGGACGTCTTTGGCAGACTGAGGTACAGGAAAAGCCGTTACTGCTCGAACCTTCTGCGGGTCGGGTTGTACTCCAGAAGCATCGGCCTAGCACTGTAATTTGTTGGCGCCCGAAGTGGCACTTCGATGAGTTTAATTGGAGCCCAGCCTTGCGCAAGACGTCAAGGATAGCTGCGACGCGCTCAAGGTGCGTCTCAAATGTAGGAGAAAACACAAGGACATCGTCGAGGTAACAAACGCAAGTTGACCATTTGAAACCTTGAAGCAGAGAATCGATCATCCGTTCGAACGTGGCGGGGGCATTGCATAAACCGAACGGTTTAAACTTGAATTGGTAGAGGCCATCTGGAGTGACGAAAGCGATCTTTTCTTGGTGTTGCTCATCGACGGAAATCTGCCAATAACCAGATCGAAGGTCGATGGACGAAAAGTATTTGGCACCGTGAAGACAATCAAGAGCGCCGTCGATTCGTGGTAAAGGGTAAACGTCCTTTTTAGTAATTCGGTTTACGTGGCGGTAATCAACGCAGAAACGCCACGCGCCATCTTTCCTTTTGACAAGCAAGACCGGCGACGCCCAAGGACTCGACGAGGGCTCAACAATGCCTCTGGCAAGCATCTTGTTTACTTCCTGCTGAATAACTTGCTGCTCTGCCCTGGACACGCGATAGTGGGCGGTGAACAGGAACGGCATCACCAGTGTTTATCCGATGCTTAACAAGGGACGTGTGACCAAGTGGTCGATTATCAGTGTTAAACATGTAGCGGTAGGAAAGCAAAAGGTGATATAGAGCGGCTGTTTGGTCAGGTGCGAGGTACGGAGCGACCATGGGACATAATGGGCCGTCGAGGTTCAAGGCATCCTGCAGGTAATCAGGCGGATCTGGCGACGGGTCGGCTGCAAAAGCAGCGACGTGGTCGTCTGTCACTGACCAGACCGTGGCCACCGCTATGCCTTCAGGTAACACTTGCTTCGTCAAGAAAAATTGATAACGGGGAGACACATCCGATTAGCGGCAAGGGTTAAGACGGAGTGTGGCACAGAGATGTCGCGCGCCAGGAGGACATCACGAATAGGTGCGACGGCATAGTCGCCACCAGGCACGGTTGCCGTTGAGGCCAATTCGAAGAAGGTTAGGGCTTTTGGAGGCAAGCGAACAAACGCTGTAGTGCAGAGGGTGTTCGTTTGTTCGGGGCGAACGTCTGAAAGAAGAGGAAGCTCGAGGCACAGAGTACCGGTGGAACAGTCGATGAGGGCAGAATGCGGCGTCGGAAAGTCGAGCTGAAGATTTGGTCATGAGGGCAACTGGTCAGCATGGTGAACAGGACTGAAACTTGGCGGCCAGCAATTTCTATGCGAGCAGCGCACATACCCCTGATGGCAACAGTGGCGCCATTGGTGACGCGGTACGGCTCGAGTGATGGCAGGCGTAAGAACTTTTTTGATCCGACGACATAGGTTAGCGCTCATTATGGACACTTGGGCTCCAGTACCAATTCAGGCAAGGCAAGCATTCTGAGGATGACACCAGTTTCGAGATATGCGTTCCAAAAATGTGCGATGACATACATTGGCGTTCTAGTTGTTCATGCACTTCAGTCCATCGAAAAAAAAAAGTCGCTTTATTTTTAAGTAAGGAGAACAACTATGCACGTCTTCTGCAAGTTGTAGGCACTCGTTTAAATACTGGTGCTATCATATAAAAATTCGATCCAAGTGAATGTTACATAAGTTACAATATGTGCGCTCAAGTAAATAGTTTGAAAAAGTTGTTTAGTGAATATTTCTTTTTTAATTTGTCAACTGGAAATTTTGATTTCTTGCGCAGAAGTTATCGCTCTACGTGTCTTGCGCCAAGCGAATTTTTTTGTTACAGATGTTACCCAGAGAAAAACGGTCACCCGAATAAGATAAAAAATGTATGGGTGTCAATATATGCCGCACAAAATTTAAAAGAATTATATTTACTCTTTAAAAAACGCATGTTATAATGCATCGTAGCCGTAACTCAGTTCTGTTCTCACGCAGTACTGAGTGAAGATGAGGCCTTGGCGCAGTGTGTGCTGTTCTTTCTCGCCGCATACGACGCCCTCTCGACTGTACTGTCCTGTGCCGCCTACCAGCTGGCGCTGAATCCGGCCATTCAAGACAAACTGCGCCGCGAAGCTGACGAATGTTTTGCCACACACGTGAGCACACATTTTGTTGGATTGTCCAGTCTACATAGGCGATAGATGTGGTTATTTCAATGGAACGGGCATACTTCCCAAGAACCACTGTAGCCTAGGAAAAATACTAGATCCTATGCCTTCTCTTTCAAAGCAACGTCAAGCCACAATTTTTTTTATTCCTTGAAGGCATTGTCTTAATTGACAAGCTCTTGCCCGCTTAAATTATCCCCATCACATTTCTTTCACCTGTATGTTCCATGTTCGTATATCTTTATTTTTTTTTTACTTTCCCACCCTCCTCCACCTCCTACGGCCTCTCTGTCCTCGAGCTCCTTCCCTATGCAAAGTAGCATGTAGGCGCCTGTGTACATGCCGGCAGACTTCTCTGCATTTCAATGAAAGTTCTTCCTCACAGAGAGCTGAACCAAGCGGGAAACGATAAGGCGATACTCGCAATTCAGCCAAGTCACAGAAGAGAACTTGGGACCGGATAGTACTTTTAGTTTATCTAGTGTTTAGCGTTTTCTTCTTCACACTTCCGAAATTCGCCGTATTCAGATCTTTAACCAAAGATGTAATTTCCGCTCTGCCTTTTTTCTTCTTTCTTCTCGCTATTATTATTATTATTATTATTATTATTATTATTATTATTATTATTATTAGCAGTAGTAGTAGTAGTAGTAGTAGTAGTAGTAGTAGTAGCAGACCATCAGGTTGTTTCTGGGCAAGTTGATAAAATTGAGTGATAGACTCATTGATTCCGTCATCCATTCATTCATTCTCTTCAGCGAACATTTCTGTTGAATGAAAGTCTAATGACATCTTTACTGGTCAATATTTCGTACCGAAGTTGATCGTGTTTACTTAGAATAATGTCTAGAAGAGGGGGTTGACTATTCACATGTCAGCATCTCCGCTTTGCTGACTTTGTTTTTCATTGCCAAGAGTGAAATTTCTAGTCGGGGGGCGACCGGAACAGATTTTTTTCTTACTCTCCAAGCACCTGGTACAATCGTTGCCTGTTTACGTGCTAATTCAACAAATGCTAATAAAGCGTACATAATTTTCAGCCTTACAGCTTTGCCAGAATTACTTCGATGATATATACTATTCATTTATAACCAATTTAGCAAAAGTGAAATTTTGTTGCAGTTGGCATTCGAAGTTTACTGTGACCCTCTTGCCTGCAGGGAGAGGATATGAATTGGGATATCGTCAGCAAACTGCCTTATCTGAATTCCGTCATATCAGAGACGATGAGACTGTATACACCTGCAGTCAGGTAAGTCATGTGTACGGCTAACTGTGAGCTACGACCGGACATACATAAGGACCTAAAACAGGAGGGCAAGTCTGTGCAAGGGACATTTGATTATCTATGAAGGAATATCAACATCCCTTGCTGTCACATTCCGTTTTAATCCTTGTGTGGGATATCAGTTTTGTTGCGACCTTTAGCTGCAGAAGGCAGACTTGATATTCCATGCTCATATTCTTACGGCAATAATTAGGAGACTGTAACAGAAGGGAAACTTGGAAAACTTGTATTTATGTTACGCACCCATTTATTCAAGGGTGATCAGCCAGTCCATTATTAGAATATGATAGATTACAACGCTTACAGAAGAATAGAAGACAAATAGAAGCTGCATCTAACACAGAGATATGTTCACAAAAAGCTCTTACACTCGAATTTTTCGAAAGAAGAAAATCCAGCCAATCATAATATGGAACATAATATTATCCAAGGTGGTCAGCCAACGATCATGAGCGCTAGCCAATCAGAAGCTTTGCATATTCGGTCCATGGTGCATAACACAGCATACATTGAAAACGCAACGTTATTTAATCGAGACTACAGACAAACACGAGCCCCGTCCATGCGCCACAACTAATAGCGATAAGCTTATTCCGCTCAGTAACAGTTCCTGGCAAAAAGTAATACTTAAGGCAATTTTTCTAGTGCGAGAGAATGTCAGCAGTAAATCACCTCTTTCCCTTTATATGTTATCCGGATGAGCCTGTCAATTATTCTTGTAACATCAGTGTAATAATGCTCTCTCTGCTCAAATGTGTTTGTTCTCGCAGGCTAGATAGAACCACGGTCGAGGACTACGTTCTCGGAGATGCAAAAATCAAGGTGCCCAAGGGCTGCGCCGTTATCGTCCCAGTCTACGCATTGCATCGTGACCCGGAATTTTTTCCGAACCCTGAAGTCTTCGACCCTGACAGGTGAATATAAAGAAAAAAAACGAAATAATGTCAGGCGAATGCCGGAAGACAAGGGCCGAGATAGCGTAGCGATTATATTTGAATGCTGTTTCTTTTTGCGCTTTGCCAGTGGTCCGAGCGGCACTGCGCCTGCTTTATCACCAAGATCAGCAGGCCGTAAACCGTGCATGATAAGAAAGGAATAGAATAAAGGGAAAGAAATCCTTAAACTGGTCTAGATAATCATTTGAATAGAACAGCAGGATCTCTTGGAGGTATTGTTTTTGTTTCGCATATTGTTGTCTCAGCGTGCATCTATATTTCTCTATAGAGACAATGCTTTCTCAGCGAGTTATCGCCACGGTTCTGTATCGTATATACGTGTTTCTATAGCCTCTTTAGGGGGCCTATTTCGAAGGTAGTGCCCTTTAAATTTGGACCGTTAACCTGTGTACGTGCAGTTTAAAAATATGGGCCGATCCCGAAGATGCTGCCCTAAAGAAAATTAAGCATGCAGTCCGACGCTTCTCCTGCTCCCCTCACACGAGGGGTCACGCGATAGAGTGACGTGCGCAGAGGTTCTGCCCAATTCTCTCCTCCAGCTCACTCAGGTAGACATTGCCTTCGATCAACGTCAAGTAGAGGCTCCATCATCCTCCAACGTTTTCTTCTCTGATTGTTTTCTTTTTTGTAAAACCAAGTAAAAAGGAGGAGTCTTCGCGACTATGGGGTGATTAAGCCTTCGTTTATAAATTTATTTGACAAAAAAAAAGCATGTATATCCTGTACCGGTAAAACACGTCATCATTGTACATTGTTGCCGCGTTATTGGCAAACGCACGAGCTGACTAAATGTAACAAGCGGTTAGAGCGATACCGTTTCCTACAAAATTACTACAGGGAATTCTGGCACTAGTTCTTACAGGAGTCGCAAGTATGGCGGGTAAAATATCAGAAGGGTAATGGTTGCTAGTGCGTGGATTTACTTAACTCTCGCCTTTCTAGCTTCAACCGACTCTGTGACCTTGCAAATTGGTCATCTTCAGCTAAATGTTGCTTTACAATTTCTACAACTTGCAATAGATATCCATGTGCGCCAAGTTCTATTACTTTATCACGTTTAGAAAAATGTGATTGCTCGGAAATTTACGAGGACAGAGCGCGATGTATAGCTGCACAAGAACATCTGATGCCACAAGCACTAAGGCTACAGGCAAATACAAGTACTATCCACTATTATTTTTGTAGATGAACACTCACAGTGCCAGAGTTTCTTCTGGTAATCTTTGTAAGTACAGTACTGGAAATGCAACGGCCTGAGAAACTGTTTATAATGCATCCTGTGCATCTTCTCGTTTGCACCCAGTGCTCACTTTCTCCCTTTCTTTCTCTTTCTTTTCCCCCCTTTTCCTCACCTCCACTATAAGGTAGCGAACCAGACGCTCGTCCGGTCGACCTCCCTGCATTTCTTTTCCTTGTTTTCTCCATTATTCCCTGTGGTGGGAGCCACGGGGAGAAGAGTCCCAGTGTTGACAAAATTCATGTGTAAGGTACATGTATATACGTTTCATCACAGAGAAAGTGTGAGCACATAGCGAGCGAATGCGTGTACTTCCCTGGGTCATGCCTCCCCGTAAAAAAATGAATGACGAATGAAGAGGTCGGTGCACTTTTGATTACTTTCTTTTCGCATGCAGGTTCAGTGACGCGAACATCGCCTCCATTAAGCCCTATTCCTACCTACCTTTCGGGGCTGGGCCCCGGAACTGCATTGGCATGCGCTTCGGATTGCAAGTCGTCAAGTTTGGGATTCTGTACGCTATTCGAGCAGTGGAGTTTGTGCGCACGGAGAAGACAAAGGTTGGTGGTAAAAGTGCCGTGACAAGTAAGCTTCCGTTTATTTTGCTCAGCTAAGATATGCATAACTATTTCGAACTATGATATCTTCTAATGACGTGCACTATCCAAAGTAGGGTATTATTTAAAACGTGTGTCGGCTAGTCTGGTGCATGATTTGCACATGCAAGCGATTATTATATTAAACATTAACAAGATTACGAAGCGCGAAGCCGGAGTTCTACCCTCCTCACTTCTGACTCGATATTGAGATGCTCAAAACTATCAAGTCTTTTGCTCGCGGCAACTCTCTGAAAAAAATCTGCGCTTCGGGTGTCAGTTTTTAAACAACTTTCGTGGAGATCGCGACATCCACATTATTTGGGCACCCGCACACTCCTCCCTTCCCGGGAACGAAATAGCGCACAACCTGGCTCGAGAACTGACAGGCCGAGCAGGTGACACGCAACAAATACTGGGAACGGAGAGAGACCGGATGACCAGCTTTAACTAGATCACCAAACACTATAAATTGGGAAGGGCCCATTTCCCCCCGGCACACTCCTCGTTAAATAGACGGCAAGCGACGGCATGGCGCCTCTTACAAACAGATACATATCCGAACCCGGTGGCCTACCACCGCTACTACCCGGACCTTTACGCTAGATGTAGATTCTGTGAAGAAAGGGCGGACCTACAACATATTGTTTGGGCTTGTCCTCGTACACCCATACAGAATAAAATAATTAAGACCAGAGAGCAGTGGGAGACCGCGTTGCTCAGCTGTGCACCGGAAGACCAACTCAAGGCAATCCAGCAGGCCGAAGATGCCGCCAGGGCCCAAGGGCTCGAGGCCGTCATTTCGGTAGAGGCCTAGGTCTCAAATCTGCTGTGCACAAATAAAGTTTATTCCTCCTCCTCCTCGGGTGTCAGTGGCCTCTACCCAATATAACTAGGTACAATCTAAAGCGCTCGTAATTGCACTCTTACGCCACTGACGAACACAAATGTTTTAATATACACGCGGCAGCACTTCTAACGCCACACATAATTTCACAACTCGCACATATCGTATCGTTGGCAATATAGCTTTCGTACTTCTCGTAAATAATTCTTACACAAACGGAGCATTTCGACAGTTTATACACTACCCAAATCGGCCTATATTATGGGCTGCCCTGTACGGGGAATATGCAGGGTCTTCAGAGTTAAACCAATAGCAGTTTTAGTAAAAACGAAATGCTACCTAGGCAAGATCAGCTTCCACTGGCAGTTCATGCGCTTTGGCGGACACAATTTTCGCCTAGAATTAAAGTAATCAAATGCATAATTACGAACCAATTATTGATTAACTTCTTGCTATCACGATTTACGGTATATCTTTACACTTCAAACCTCAAGACAATCGTATTTGAAAACAACTTCATGTTGCGTGATTCTCGCGCTAGTGTTTCTGTTCCGAGAAATTAATCAATAAATGTGACATTCAGTCAGCTAATTTCGCATTCAGTGCGTGGATCTCGATAGGCTACTACTTCAAGCGTCACCATTGCTTTGGACTACGCAGGGTTACTCTGCTGATGATATATCGGCTCTACGTTCGGCCCATAAAGGGATTTGGCTGCGTATCATTTTCCGGTGGCCTCGCTTGTAAAGTTAAATCCCTCGTGCATTTAGAAAGAGGAGCTCACGCTTATGCCTTGGGCTAGTTAGATTCATTGCTAACATTGATTTTTATCTGTCATTTGTGTTTCCTATGGAATAATAATTGGTGTCCCTCAAAACAATTTGAAGTTAGTTTTACATAACTGCGCTGACCGTATTCCGCCATTAAACTGTTATTTGCACAGGTCTGGTCTGTCTTCGTCCCCTCTTTGGTATTTTCGCAACGTGTCTGAATCTATTGAGCATACCCTTTTCTGTCCTGCCGCCAAAATTCAAGACAAAGAAAACGTTTTCAAAGTACCATTTCATCAACTCGGACTATCACTGACTCCGCCAGCCATTCTCTCCTTTGGGGCGGCCCCACTGGGATTCAGCAAAGGGATGCTTTTCTTGCAATGTACAGCTTGTATTAGGGATACAAAACGATTAGCTTAATAATATTTGTGGATGATCTCCTGGTTCTTTTTTTTCTTAATTTTGAATTATTTTATCTCAAACTTTATTATAGCATTCTTCTCAGTTCTACACCTTTTTCTCTCAGCCACGCTCTCATATTCGAAGTTTTATTTTATTTATTACAACTGCAGACCCTTGCGTCCAAGCAGGTGGGCAATTTCAAAATGACAGCCATAATACAAAAAGCGACAATGGAAACTATTTCGATATTAGTGTAACAACATATAATAAAACAAAATAACAATGGAATCTGTTTCAAGATTAGGCTAATAAGATGCAATGCAGTAGACATTAATACAAAACAACAACGGAATGTGTTTTTAGATTAATGCAATAATATATCTCTACAATAACAGCGATTCCAATAACAATAAGATTCCAATCTTATTTAATGAATCATCAGCTCTTCCACCCTATGAAGAAGGACGAGCAGCGAAGCTGTGATGGTGTGTTTTACTAGACTCAATCGATGCATCTATGTATATATAGGTATTACGCTCAACACGCGTCCGGCCCATACCAGGGTTCCGTGGAGCCTGCCGATAAGGTTGCCTAGGCGACTATGAAGTAACCACAACGCACAGCGCCCACTGGTGGTAGTAACAATCTGTAAGGACGCAGGTGGCCGTTAACCGCAGCCTCGACGCGAGCTACGGTATGCGTTGACCGAGGCGCAGTCAGAGGTGTGCACGATACAAAACGCGTTTGTTTGCCATTTGCGATTGAGCATACTTCCTAGTTAATTAGCTGAATGAAACTTGGAAGGATCGGACTTCTATATTCTAGCATACAAACATGGGGCTCTCCTTCTTCCTCCCGTAGAAGCCCATGTATTGACAGCAGACGGGAATTCCACAATATTTACAACTTCACTGTGCACTACGTACTTATGAAAAGTAGATGAAACTCCGCGTAATGCTAGAGTCGTCTTAGCGGCTAATTGTCTTATACTGTTTTTCGGGATAGTTTTGATAAAACAAGAGTTATAGCCGTTTTCTCTAACTATACTGTCTCCGTAGAACAGCTATGTATTGACAGTAGACGGAAATTCTGTAACGTTTACAACGTCACTGTCAGCTAGCTAATTATGACGAGTAAATGAAACTCGACGTGATGATAGAGTCGTCTTAGCGACCAATTTCAGTACAATAGTTTACAAGATACCTTCACTAGATTGAGAGCTACAAAGCATTCGCGAGAAACTGGAGACGAAAATTTTTCCCTGTCGACGCAACGCGTAGGCGGACGGACATCGCACGCCGCCGGAGGGTAGCTATATACAGTTTCACTGTAAAACACTTGTGAAACCGTCTGTCTTTTCAACACTCTCCCGTATCGTGTATGAGCCATTCTTGGGAAACAAGAAAATGACCCCATCGACGAAAGTTCCGTCCCAGCGCTTGCTATAGGTGCGAGTGGTGTCGTTTTAACGGGTGATACGGACGACATCGGAGGAAGGTCGAGCCATGCATGGGATTGGCAGGCGCGAGTTCTAATGTGACGTTTGTCAGGTGCCCGAAGACCTGGTACGGGCGAAATCAACCTCTCGCAAAGGCCAACTCGCTGTGACGTTGTTCAAGGAAGGGCCACGTCATCAGGGTTTGGAGTGAGTGTCACGGTGGCAGGCGTCGGAAACGTGTCATTGCTTTGGTTACATCTACCAGCACAAATCTGTCGACCATACTGACGCAATGTCATGTTACTCCTTGCTCTAAAATCACTTTTATCGTAGCTTCCCTGTCTCTTCTCTCTCTTACTCCTGTTATTTTGTATGTCTTCCACTGCAATGGGTAAATTCAGGTGTCCACAGAAAACTGAGACAGTTCTTACAATGCCCGCGTACTTTTCATTTCCTAGTTGCAGCAATTTACTATTACTTTATGCAAAAAAGAAAGAGGAGGCCTGCAGACAGGACACAAGAGTAGAGAAGTGGACAACACGAACGCCGACTATCAACTGAAGGGAGCACTGAGGCGAAAAAAGAAAGAAGACACGAAACTAATCTGCGCAAGCTCAGGAATTATATCACCACGTGTAAGTCGGGTACATGTGTCGGTATACGTGAGAGATAACTGTTAAGGCACTTAATCTCTTCCTTATGTAAGGTAATCGAAGGCTGACTCAGACACGCACTTCCACCTTTACAGATATGCCATGCCTCTACCATAAGACGCGTATCTTCATTCCTATGCCTGTACAATATCGCGCATTCATCTAACTCTGGCGTGCAGTTACAATCTTGGCAATGCAGGGAAAGATGAGAAGGCGATCCATCGGTTAACGACCTTTTATCCTCCATCAGCCTTTCATTGATACACCGCCCCGTTTGGCCTACGTAAAACTGGCCACAGCTAAAGGGAATGTTATAAACCACACCCATACGACAGTCAGTAAACCTGTTGTTCTTACTGTACTTCACTGGACAAATATCTGTTCTTTTCTGCTTTTTACCTGCTCCTTTTTCCTCTGCACGGCAGCACATATCTTATCTAGATTATTGGTAGCAGTGAAAGCAACATTAACATCATATCTACTTGAAACGTTTTTAAGCCTGTGCGACACTGAATGAATGTACCGAATAGCCAATACTCTTTTTTGCTATTACTGCTTTCGGTAATCACGTCCGTCACCCTCGAAACCGATTTCTTTAGGCGCTCAGCCTTAGCTGTGGCCAGTTCTACGTAGGGCAAACGGGGCTGTGTATCAATCCAAGGCTAATGGAGCATAAAAGGTCGTTAACCGGTGGATCGCCTTCTCATCTTTCCCTGCATTGCCAAGATTGTAACTGCACGCCAGAGTTAGACGAATGCGCGATAATGTAAAGGCATAGGAAGGAAGATACACGTCTTATGGTAGAGGCATGGCATATCTATAAAGGTGGAAGTGCGTGCGTGAGTCAGCCTTCGATTACCTTACATAAGGAAGAGATTAAGTGTCTTAACAGTTATCTCTCACGTATACCGACACATGTACCCGACTTACACGTGGTGATATAATTCCTGAGCTTGCGCAGATTAGTTTTGTGTCTTCTTTCTTTTTTCGCCTCAGTTCTCCCTTCAATTGATAGTAGGCGTTCCTGTTGTCCACTTCTCTACGCTTGTGTCCTGCCTGCACGCCTCCTCTTTTTTTTTTGCATAATGGATCCTTACCAACTAGCCGTTCTTACTATTACCAGTGCTACTAATAGATACAACTTGCGCTTGTGCAATTCTTTAGTGTTTTGACCAAGCATAAGCAAGCTATGCAAGTGGCGATTAGAAAAACCGTGGTCACCATCGTGTTCATGCGTCGCTATATAGTGTAGATTACTCACTATAGACCATTTGTTTGGAGGCTATTGACATGTGTGAAAATACCGTTTCCGGGAACTTGTCCCTTATGTGCCGAGCGGTGAAGTCAAGGAACTCTACCAGGTACACATAGTTCTGAGACCGGCATATCTGCGTAAATACGCTAAAATCTGCTGATGTCATGGCGGATGCAGCACCTGTCAGAGATTTATGAAATCGATACTCTACATTTTTTTCATTTGCTGGACTTTTTCAGGTTCCACTTCAATTTGAGACAGCTGCAGTCAGCGTGTTGAAGATAAAGGACGTCACTATTGGGATACGAAGCCGCGCGCAGTGATAACCATTGCAGCGGGCGTGATCTTTTTGTTCAAGTGGAGTTTGCGTAAACCCGCGCACTTCTGCATTAAATTTCGTAGGCCTATATTGTTCATCTTGTCAATACAATATTTTGGTGCAGTAACGAATAAACAAATGCTCGGCAGATAGGCGGCAGCATTGAATTACAATAAACTATATGAAAGACCTAACAGCCGCAATTTAAACAGTCACGCCGAAGAACATAATAGATGCACATTACTACAGCAGTGGTTCTGCCGCGAAGTAACTGTAATTGTGCGCATATACGTATATGAGTATGTGCATAGGCCTCAATTTGCGCTGTTGCGTCTTTCGTATATGTGAACTGGTTTACACAGCAATAAGTTGTTCTTGAGTGTGAACTATAAATTTCTGTTATGTAAAGAGTATACGCGTATTGTGCTTCCCGGAGTGTTGCTGAACAGCTATTTTGGCTGTTCAGAATAAGAAGGTTGATTTGATTTCCGGCAAGGAGAAATGCAAGAGTACTGGTCTGTATGTATTTTTGTGTGCCCTGTATCTTTTATTCAACGAAAAAGAAAGAAAGAAAGAAAGAAAGAAAGAAAGAAAGAAAGAAAGAAAGAAAGAAAGAAAGAAAGAAAGAAAGAAAAAGCACTCGTAAACTGAGCTCTAATTATGCAAAGGGAAAAGTGTAAAAAATGGTCAAAATCGTCTGGAGTCCGTTCCCGTGGGTCACACATACCATTTGTGTTTTAAAGAGAACACTCACGTATATAGCAAGATGCCTGATAGAAAAAAAATCTGAAATATTACCGCGGTTGAAATATTATTATAAAATTTTAGAGGATATTCTTAACAATGTGTCGATACTAACGCCGAAACTAGAAGGGGAAATCTTACACGAATAGTCAACGTCACCGAGAGTGCCACGTCGGCGGTTCGCCTAGGGAGGCTTCTACGCATGGTTGCGCAAGCGCGTGAGGCTAAAACCCCTTAAGCTTCGTAAAGTAGCGCCACGCATTGAAGAATGCCGCCTCCTCCTCGCGCGCTGTGGCCGAGGCCGACCCTCCGTCGCTATTGGCCTAATAGCATCACGTGGGCCCTCGCACCGTGCATCAGCACCATTTTTGCTCCAGAAGCGTCTAAGGAGTGGCGAGGATTGCATGCTGGCGCCGTTGCTACGCTCGAGCAGTGTAGGCAGCGCCACGGTCGAGGAGGGAGCATGAAAGAGAGGAGAAAGGAGGAGGAGTGAAGGCGGAGGAGGAGAGTGTCGCTACTTTACAGAGTGTAAAGGGTTTTACGTGAGGCATGTGTGGGTATGAAGACTCCCTAGGTTGGGTACTTTGTTGGTGGCAGGCTGCGAACTTTCTTCGCACCTTCGTCACACGTACGACCTCAACGCAAGACGCCAGAGCTGAAGTAGCTGTACTGATTTATCTAATTTTCAAAGCCTACGGCAACATCCAAGACCAGGCAGCACGTTGTTAACCATCAATTAGCTACCTGTTCAATATCGAGAAGTGTTTGCCTGCATAAAATTTACTAGTGTCGTCTGTATAGAGTGTTATGTCAGGAGTTGAGTTTGCAGTATAGGCACGATGAAATTCGTGTAGGTAATGAGGAACAGCGGTCCTAGAATAGAGACCTGCGGTACTCCATCTTTTAGTGGATGCAATTGGGAACTATAACCCTTTGAACAAGTCAACTGTACACTGACCGATAAATAATTACGCATCATATTTAGTTCTGTGCCTCGGATACCCTAATGTGGGAGTTTACAAAACGAAATAGCGTGCTTGATGGAACCACACGGTTTTCTTTTAATCCCTAAATATTCCAAGGGTCTATTGCTTATTATCAATATAATTGATACATCAAAATCATCATCATCAGCCTGGTTACGCCCACTGCAGGGCAAAGTCCTCTCCCATAATTCTCCAACTACCCCGGTCATGTACTAATTGTGGTCATGTTGTCCCTGCAAACTTCTTAATCTCATCCGCCCAGTTAACTTTCTGCCGTCCCCTAGCTGCTACGCTTCCCTTCCCTTGGAATCCAGTTCGTAACCCTTAATGACCATCGGTTATCTTCCCTCCTCATTAGATGTCCTGCCTATGCCCCATTTCTTTTTCTTGATTTCAACTAAGATGTCATTAACTCGCGTTTGTTCCCTCACCCAATCTTCTCTTTTCTTATCCCTTAACGTTACATCTATCATCCTTCTTTCCATAGCTCGTTGCGTCGTCCTCAATTTGAGTAGAACCCTTTTCGTAAGCCTCCAGGTTTCTGCCCCGTAGGTGAGGACTGGTAAGACACAGCTATTATATACTTTTCTCTTGAGGGATAATGGCAACCTGCTGTTCATGATCTGAGAATGCCTGCCAAACGCACCCCAGCCCATTCTTATTCTTCTCATTATTTCCCTCTCATGATCTGGATCCGCCGTCACTACCTGCCCTAAGTATATGTATTCCCTTACGACTTCCAGTGCCTCGCTGCCTATTGTAAATTGCTGTTCTCTTCCGAGACTGTTAAGCATTACTTTAGTTTTTTGCAGATTAATTTTTAGACCCACCCTTCTGCTTTGCCTCTCCAGGTCAGTGAGCATGCATTGCAGTTGGTCCCCTGAGTTACTAAGAAAGGCAATATCATCAGCGAATCGCAAGTTACTAAAGTATTCTCCATTAACTCTTATCCCCAATTCTTCCCAATCCAGGTCTCTGAATACCTCCTGTAAACACGCTGTGAATAGCATTGGAGAGATCGTATCTCCCTGCCTGACGCCTTTCTTTTTTTGGGATTTTGTTGCTTTCTTTATGGAGGACTACGGTGGCTGTGGAGCCGCTATAGATATCTTTCAGTATTTTTACACAGGCTAGTCTACACCCCAGATTCCGTAATGCGTGCCTGACTGCTGAGGTTTCGACCGAATCAAACGCTTTCTCGTAATCAACGAAAGCTACATATAAGGGTTGGTTATATTCCGCACATTTCTCTATCACCTGATTGATAGTGTGAATATGGTCTATTGTTGAGTAGCCCTTTTGTTGACAGAAGTTTGAGGTGTTCCTGATTATATTTGCGATTGCCTTAGTAAATACTTTGTTGGCAAAGGGCAGTAAGCTCATCGGTCGATAATTTTTCAAGTCTTTGGCGTCCCCTTTCTTATAGATTAGGATTATGTTAGCGTTCTTCCAAGATTCCGGTACGCTCGAAGTCCTGAGGCATTGCGTATAGAGGGTGGTCAGTTTTTCTTGGACAATCTACCCACCATCCTTCAACAAATCTGCGGTTACCTGATCCTCCCCAGCTGCCTTTCCCCTTCGCATAGCTCCCAAGGCTTTCTTTACTTCATCAGGCGTTACTTGTGGGATTTCAAATTCCTCTAGACTATTCTCTCTTCCATTATCGTCATGGGTGCCACTGGTACTGTATAAATCTCTACAGAAATCATCAGCCACTTGAACTATCTCATCCATATTAGTAATGATATTTCCGGCTTTGTCTCTTAACGCATACCTCTGATTCTTGCCTATTCCTAGTTTGTTCTTCACTGCTTTTAGGCTTTCTTTTCGACAACGCAGAGAGGTAGGCCTAAGCTTTAATTTGCTCTGGTCTGCTACTCTAAACTGGGGAGACGGAGAAAAAAATAGCCGATGAATAATGATGATGATGATGATGCTGCTGATATGAGGAAGAGGTGCGTCTATAGAAGTTCACAACGTTGTGGCATCTCTAAAGCCGCGCGTCCAGTTCCGTGGCTTGTAGGAAGGCTATAGAGGCATTTTCATCAGGGCTGCGCTGTTTACATTAGGCCGAGGACCTTAAGGAAGCTCGTCTGACAGAGGCCTCTTATCGACGTTCGCGATGGAAGAGAGTGCGTACGCGGTACGAACGCAAAATATATGGTGAAGTGTTTCTGCTAAAAGATTGCTCATCTGATAACTGAGAAAAACGTCAGTGTCCGAGTCACTCTGGCTGGATACACCTTAGAATAAGTCGCGGCTGCTTCAACATTCAAATTTGATTGTACGTATAGATGAGTTTTCGAACACATTTACTTGTGAGCCTGTTGCGAAGCTTGTTATGAACATTTCCCGGTAAGGACCAGTTTCGGTCTCAAGTGGCAGATTGCGAAGGTATCTGCAGCAGCCCAGAAGTCATAATAATAATATTTGGGGTTTTACGTGCCAAAACCACTTTCTGATTATGAGGCACGCCGTAGTGGAGGACTCCGGAAATTTTGACCACCTGGGGTTCTTTAACGTGCACCTAAATCTAAGCACACGGGTGTTTTCGCATTTCGCCCCCATCGAAATGCTGGCCCCCGTGGCCGGGATTCGATCCCGTGACCTCGTGCTCAGCAGCCCAACACCATAGCCACTGAGCAGCGACGGCGGGTCCCAGAAGTCATACGTGATTACTGCAACTCCTCTGTGCCCGGGGGGCGGGATATTCTGTAAGAGGCCACAAGCTGTATACGACTGCATACAGTCGTATACAGCTGAGGTACGTTTTCAAAACGAAACTGAAAGCATGTAATGAAAAGACTTGAAAACTGCGCTGCCGTTTTCTCGTCGTCGTCGTCTCTTTATAATCGCATGCTCCACAGCAGAGATGATTTTAATGTTTTCTTCCCGCTTTCTATATACTGAAAAAGGAAGGGGGGAGGTCCCCAATCTTTACGCTTTTTTCTCCAGCCCTTACATCTGTATACATGACGTCATGCCGGCTAGCTAGAGCATTCCTGTGGTGGCGGGACATAATGCTAGCTTATAAAACAAAACGTGTTCCTGAGAGGCACACCAAAGAGAAACACCGTTAAAGCTTGAAACGTGTTTGACGAGTCCGTCCATGCTTCCTGAGAGAGAAGTGGTTCTTGTGGGGAAGGAGAAAAGGCTGGCGCTGTTTTCTGCAGCCCATGCGAGAGCACGGCTCAGCGCCCGTGCTTCCTGTTATGCTGTCATCATGTCGTCGTTGTTGTGTCACCTCCTCTCTCAAACTCATGAATAGCCACATAAAAACAAATAGTTGCCCACTACAACGCAGTGCATCGAACTCATGCCTCTGTTGCAATGTGCACTATTGGGCAATTGAACGCGCTAACCACTGCGTTATCGCGCGTGCTTTTACTTTTTCTTTCTTTTTTTCAGCATAGAACTATGCTGTCACCAACGCAGGGTGAATTTTATTTGCCAACACAAGTGTACTATAGTGGAGAGTTTAGACTCATAATTCGGGCAAGCGTTTAGAAGTGGGACCTCTTGTATGGCCGCGAACCGACGCTAACACTGGACACTGTGCTTCCGTCCGCCACAGCTTCAACTAGCGATTATGCCCGTGATGCAATCGCCCATGCTGACCATGCTCGCGAACTTGCGCGCGCTCGTCTACAAGTGTCTCAAGACAAGCAGATCAACGCTACGACCGCCGTCACCGTGATGTCCATTTTGTGCTCGGCAGACTCGTGTTGCTTTGGTCACCATCCCGTAAAGTTCGCCTTTGTGAAAAACTGCTTTCCTGTTACACAGGCCGATATCGCGTGCTCCGCCAAGTGATCGATGTCACCTATGAAATTGTTCTAGAACGCCCACTACGTTCTCCGCTGTAACAACCAGTGACTTTGTCCACGTCGCCCGACTCAAGCCCTAAATCTCTCCACGCGCCTAGGATATTTAACAGCACCGTAAGGGCGCTTTTGCCGCCGGGGGGGGGGGGGGGGAGGTAGTATTACAATATCATCGAGTGATGCTCAAGAGACGAGTCACCGCGAGAACGACGATGAAATTGGTCGGTGCCCTTGGCGCGAGCGAGTGTCGGCCTGGCTGCCAGGCTCCATTGTAAATAGCCTGCAGGTAAATAGCCTCTTTCGTCTGTGTCTTTCCAAATGTAACAATATATATATATATATATATATATATATATATATATATATATATATATATATGAAGCAGGCTTTTACTTACAAGACAGGCCTTGTTCAGAAAAGGGCTTCAGTGTATCCTTGGCGCTTATCAATTTGCGCAAGAATATGTGCGCCACTCAGTCTGCGTCAGGTAGCCTGTGTACGCCTAATTTAAAGGTTACAGAGAAGAAGATACTGTAACCCATGAAGCCGATGTTGTGTGCATATCAAAGTTGTCTCTAAGATTGATAGCGTTGTCGGCTGTGAGAGCCCGCTGTGGTCACAGTAAATGAGTTCAGAGCAAGATTAATTACCAAGGGCACTGTGTATTTACGCAAGTTTCGCAAGACAACAGGTGGCGCTTCGCGAACAGAATTGTATACTAAAGGTTGCTGGCGAAATTTCTTCCTGACAGCATACTGATGTTCAACGAAGGTGCCCATCGCATAGGGCGAAATGTCTTGCGTCAGGCTCGAATGTACGATCTCTTTCGTATCCCTACAACAGTGCCATCGATCCTCAGAGTGCCAAGGCTTTGTTTGATCTGCAGAGGAACCTGCAAACAACAGAACATGCTTGAGGTAAAGTTTGCGCTGATGTTTTATTGTTGCCATAAATGTAGCACGCTTCGTCTCTCCTTCGAGCCGGTTTGAAGAAGAAGCTGAAGTAAAAATATTAGGTGAAATCCTTGTACACATAGCAAGCAGTTACCCCTAATAGAAAACAGTTGGTAGGTTTGGTTTCGTTTGGTTTCTTTCAATGGACGCATGCGCGTTACAGAGAATTGGCCTAACGTCATATGGAATAAGAAAAAAAGACGTTTAGTTCTGACGGGAAAGCTGGCCGTAATCGCTTAACTTCTTTCACCTCGTCAATGCATCTTGCAACTTCCTCGTGCGCCATTGCAAAGGCTTTCTTGGGTTTCCTATTTACCTTCAGTAAATGTACGTAGACTGGATGAGTTTTAAAAAGCGGACAGAATGCAGACGGGATACGCACCGAAGGCGGCAAAGACAACTTGCAAACGAAACAGCACGAAAAGCACCCTTCATTTTCCCTATACCGCTTAATTTGCTTCAACACTACGCTGCTCGAATCTGTCCGCGCTTAGCTAACCGCGCGTTAATTTGGCACCGAAACACACAATTCTCACCTTCGTCTTTTCCGTGGGCACAAAGCGAACTTTGTGCACAGAATGTAGGAGGCAAAGCTTAACTGATTGCAAAGCCAAGCGCATGCCGATGCAGTTCCTCGGTCCGGCCCCAAAAGGAAGGTATGTGTAAGGCCGGATAGATTCTACGTTGTCATCGTTAAACCTGTAGGCAAGAAACAAGCCATGGTCAGGCGTTTAGCACAAATGAGTGTTCCAATGAAAGGTGTACGAACGTGTCGAACCATTTACCATCGAAGGCGTGGTTCACATTGTTTGATGCAACGTGTAAACAGCGCAAGTCAATGCTCTAGCTGAGCTCCTGTGTTATATCTAGTTATTCAAGTTATATCGAGAAAAATCACGGTATTTAGACCTCATCCAGATACTGAAATTAAGATCATACTAAGTGATTAACGTGCTACAGCGACTGTTTGCTGATCTTGGCACGGCTGTGGAAAATAAAAATTATTAATAAAGCTATGGCAACTCTCGTGGCGTGTATAAATAAAACAGTTCATTTTTCATCCCCAGAGGAATAAGGGAAACTTACGTGCACCATAAGTGCTTAAGCGCATCATATCCTTTTACCATCACGATCATTTCCAGCTTAAATATGTTCGATTAACGTTTAATGAATTCATATCGGCATTCTTGCCAATAAACTCCCTGCTTTCTAAACTATCCGTTCGAAAAGTCCGAACCCGGCAGAGCTTAAGCTCCCAATAAAATCAGCTTTTGATGTATATTAAGACGAAAGACTTACGTGGCTCGTTGCAATGGCTCATACCGAAAAAAGTGGCGTCTAGTCCAGTGATGCAAAAATCAGTGACGCAAAATATATCACCACCACGAAGGGCTCATACCCGAGCAAGCAAAGATGCAATGGCTGAATATGAATGAAGAAACGAAAGAAAGAAAGAACGAAAGAAAGAAGGAAAAAATATGCATGGAAAGAGAGAAGGAAAGAACGTTTAACAAGTTTCGTTCTCAACGACATTCAACGACATATATGCGAGCATTAGTACTCGCATATGTAGTTGAATGTCTGGCGCTTATGCGCCCGACATTGAACATGGAACGTATGACATTGAACGTATGGCGCTTATGCGAGCATTAGTGCTCGCATAAGCGCCATACGTTTATTTCACACTGCGGCTCGTTATGTCTTGCAAGAAGCTTGACCCCTCCGATCGTATAACTTGATGCATTACCACGTGTGCAGCAGACTTTCGCCTTAACGTGTTACAGGAGTGTAACATGCTGCCGATTTTTTTTTTCTTGCGCTGACACAGTGCATTACCTATCTGGACGGAACTGTTCGGGTTCTGGAAACACTTCCTGGTCGTGGTGCATGGCGTAGATTGGCACGACCACGGGAGACCCTTTGGGAATCTTGATCCCTGTGTCGCCTAAGACGTAGTCCTGGGCAGCGCACCGCTGAGTTCTGAAACGAATCACGATATTGGTTTTCTGTGACAAAACTGTAAGTTAGACGTGCGATCTCAACCTAAAAATGATCGAATGACGTGATTAGGCCAGCATCACCTTGGAACGGCGGGGAGCATCCGCAGTGTTTCTGACACGACAGATTGCAGGTATTTCAACTTGGAAATGACGTCAATGCTTGGTTGGGGACCCTGTGTGAAAAAATCACAGAATGACGCGTGATATCATGCACCCACCATAGCTAGGGGAAGAAACTTGAAGGCCCGGGGAAAAATATGGTGAGCAGGAAACTGCCTTTCATACTGAGTTGTCAAGGGAACGAGATAGCTACTTCACAGCCTCCAATCGTCCGCACGATTTGATTGAGGGTGGGATTGAAGGATGTGATTTGGCCATCGAGTCGTCAAACCACGTTGTTTATTATGGGACGACAGTAATATTCAATTTGTGAGAAGTTATGGTCAGATGTTGCTCGTCTGGCCAATGATGAAACTTACATGGGTATCGAAACATTCGTCGGCTTCTTTTCTGAGCCTTTCCTGCACCTCAGGATTCAGCGCCAGGTAGTATACAGCACCGGCCAGAGTTGATGAGGTTGTGTCTTGTCCGGCAAGGAAAAAGACCAGGCATTGCGCCAAGGCTTCATCTTCGGTAAGAGCTGCATGTGCAAACACTGCCATGACGTACGCTGCGATATGCGTGGCACTCAGTGAATGGCTGGCATATGACATCATGCATATGACAGTGACTGATACTGACAGTATGACATCATACTGACGCATGGTGAGAAATGGCCGTTAACGGGGAAAACACCGTTAATAACGGAGTATATATCGCAGACCACGCGTATATCGCGGTCTATATCAAGGTCGCAAGCACTAAGGGCTGTCGCT
Source organism: Dermacentor variabilis (assembly GCF_050947875.1). Lineage (NCBI taxonomy): Eukaryota > Metazoa > Arthropoda > Arachnida > Ixodida > Ixodidae > Dermacentor > Dermacentor variabilis. The sequence continues at coordinate 82,700,560 of NC_134572.1, forward strand.
TATCAGTGCACTTAAATACGTTTCCTTCATCTGGCTCCCAGTTACTCCGGCGTACTGCATATGTTTGATTCATACTGTACGTCTATAAGGGACCTTTCTTTTACTCTGTTCAGAAGTATTCGTTGAGAGGCACGAATGAAAAATCCACAGTTAAAAGACCCGACACCAGCTAGTCCTCTAAAAAAGCCTGTGTGCGTGCCTATATGAGCAATAACAGCATCTATTGTTATAATCAATGCTATAAAAAGCAGTCTACTGTTGCACGTGGCGTAATGAGAGTAGCAGCTGCAAATAACGTGAAAAAGCTGTGCAAATTACTTGTATCATTTAACTTGCAGCTGCTTGCTGACGGATATGAAATAGCTTTATTATACTGAAGCTTTTTCAATTATCGTGGAATAACGTAATGTACCGAACTTGTGGCCGTACCGTTCGTCAACGACTTCGCTCCTGAGATCGTTTCCGATCCCATATCAAACAGCTTGCTCTCTGCGTCGGTTGAACTTGCTGCTGCTGTTGTGAAGCGACCTTCTTTGGCTTCTATCATGAGTTGCAGAAAGTCTTCTATGCGCTGCAACAGAGATGTGTAAGAGAAGTTTAATGTGGGCATTTTGAAAGTCCGTCGAAGTAAGTGGAACGCAGAAAATTTTAGGTACATCAGACGCTTGCCTTCTTAGGCTGAGGTTTGTTGATTGTAATAAAATATTTGCTGACTGCGAACCACTGCGTTCACTGTCACCTTTGGAGTTTTGATGCAAGCTAAACTGAATTTTTTTGTCCCTGTCATTGGGAGAGATATGCCTTATGCCTAAAATATACCGCTTCGAGTTGAAAAACTGTTTGTCATATATTTCGTTGCGGCTTTTGTTCTACGCACTAAAATTGAACTGTTGACTAAATGATTGCGGATACTTGACGTGCAGTCCGCTATATATGGTACATAGAATCTGCCAGCCCGCGGTTAATAGCCTTGTGCGTGAACATCGTCTGTGTTCGTGCGTGGTATATATAGCTTAGCGAGATACAGCTCACCTGGTTCTTTTCCTTTCTTTCATTCATTATTCGCTGGAACAACTCCCTGAAGTAAGTGTAGCGCACACCAGTCTTCACAGTAATCTTGAGAGCCTTTAGCAGACCTGGGAGCAGCACTAGAATAAAGTATCTCGAGTTGTCATACGAGCTATATATGTGGTAAAATCTATCGCAACATGTAATCACGTAGAAACCATAGTATGCTTACTACAATCATACAGGGTGAGAGAAGCTAAATAAAATCAGTGAATCTAACTATAGAGACGCTTCCAACAAGCTGTGCTGCACTGGAAGAAGGAAATTATATAGGGGGACGTAAATAATAAAGAGGCAAGTAGATGGTAACGGGAACGTTGTTAACCATGTGTGAAGGTTCCTTACTTGATAGCAGCTGTGTGGGAGTGAAATACATTGTGAAGGCCTTTTGAGACGCCTGCACAAACTGATGAGTTGTGTCAGCTTGCGAATCGAGCTTGGTTCCGAAGGCGCACCGAGCGATAACATCAACTGCGTAATGCCCGAAGAATCTGCGTAACATGTAATGAAATGTCAAGCAATATTACCCTGAAGTGAGCGGCGTCGCTTTTTAAATCTGAAACAACAGATTACAATTTGCTACATCAACACGTCCTGTTTCGATACTTTAGAATACATTTTTCAGTGTGTGCAGTCCCGATTTCTTTTTTATCGCTTTTGTCGCCCTTTCTTGCGTTTTAAACTAGGCGACATGCTTGAAAAGTATTCATATGGTCCGTCTATACGGCTTTGCGTTATATTTAAGTAAGTGCTACACATATGAAGTGCCGTATTGAGGTTCAGCAGCATTTTGAAACGTGCAAAAAGAAAAAGAGAAAGAAACATCATACATCCGCAGTTTCAACGCGCACTATATTTCCAGAGTGGAGGTAATGTGATCGAAATGTTGGGGACCTAATAAAAAGCTAGTAAAAACAAACATGAAACTTCTTACACAGAAACTGTTCACAATAGCAGATGCGAAGGAATCGTCGTCTCGGATATAGTGTAGGAAATCGACCGACCACTGGCAAGCAGAACTTGCGAACAATAAAAGCTTTGTGAATTCAGCCCGAGATGACAACCTATTAAGAAAAAGAATCTTAAGATAATAGCGTTTTTTCGTTGATTTTTGACTCTTTCGCCCGTTTTCATGGTTGTTGCTTGGTGGAGAGGGGTAGGACTTTCATCGGCGACGCAATGGGCGCCTACGTCGCCTAACGCCAAGAGTAAATACATCAGATTAAGAAACCTTTCATACAAATGTAGTTCTCACAGTCTTATGAGTTCTAACTATGACATTTGAACCGCGAAACAAATATTTAGACAACTTTCATTAAACGTGCAGGGCTGCTGCGGAAGTTGCGAAAATCGGCAATGGGAGACAATCCGTAGATATAACTGTGCCTCGTTGTAGACATGCCTTCGCAGCATCGTCCGAGCTGTACATGTAAGCGAATAGTTATTGGGCCTGCCAGCCCGTGCTGTCGAACAAGAGTTTTGGGGTGTATGAAAGGTTGAGATGCGGTGGTGGAGTGTTCGGGAAGGGCAACCCCCCTCTTCTACCATCGCCCTGTCTCCTATGGCGGCCGCAGAAGAGGGCTCCGGAACCACTGCAGATTTGGTGGTTAACGGCTCTGTACTCTACAGAATAACACAATGAAAAGAAACGCTATCTAAATGTCCTCTATGAAACAAATACGAGTATACGCCTTGAAGCGCATCATATTCCCTCAATAAAACGAGTTCTGAAAGAATCACTGAACGCTTATAGAAAGCGTTCGGTTATTCGCTTACATTGACAATCGTCATCGATGTGGTCTGCATATCTTTTTTTCTTGCGCCTGAATTTGGACTTTGACAAATGTAATCTCGATCAGTAAATATGTGTGCGCAAACAGACTTATGTATAGCATAGGTAATCAATCCCACAAAAGAATTCACGAAGAAACTCCTCTGGGAGTTGTCTGAATATGCGTAAACGTTGTGCCACTTGCTCATCTCCAGGAAGCTCGGTGTCATTATCAATGTTGTAAACTTGACCCGACCAGTAAAAACGACAGCGCTGCCGCGACACGGACTGCTGTCGATGGTGGCGCAAGGTGAATTGATGACACAAGCAAATTACTGCAGGTGGCGGCACCAGGGGCGCTGATGACGTTGCGACCACTAAAGGCCGTTATCACTCTTTAGCGCCTTATCCATCGGCGTCGAACCATTATAAACCGTGATCAACCGTAACGCGGTAGCGGCAGCGTATGACGCGGCCGCGCGGGCGCTATCTTGAAAGCGATCTGCGATAGGGAACAGTGTGCGCCGAGCGCTGATAGCCTGGTGTGCATTGTGTTCTCGCCACTTAGTTCGCATTGAATCGCAAGGCGGCAAGAAGGTCAATTCGCTCACTGTTGCGGACCTTATCTCGAAATCAATCGTCTTACGTGACGGACGGATGGCTTTCCTCGTTGGGTAGGCATAGAATACGCATTAAAAAAATCCTTTTGTGTCAAGGTTTATACAAAATAAATTTGCAGGTCCCCAAGACAAGGACCCAAGTCGAAATTCGGAACGATAATGATATGCCTGTTCAGGAATACCTGCCTCCTTATCGTCCCTTGCCCTTCCTTCTCTTGACTGCTGTTCCATTTTCAAGTATGGAGCACTAAGTGTCCCAGTTGCCTGCGTTAAAATACTTAGTTAACTTAGTAAAGCACATCAAACTTTATATTCACAAGATAAATAATGTAGCACCAGCAGTTCCGTTGTTGGAATTCTTATACGCGTGTAGTGGTCAACCGGTTTGGCTCACTTTTTCATATCGGCGTCCCTCTCCTCTTCCGCGGCGGCGTTCAGGTGGTCGCAGGTGATCTTCACGCAATCTTGGATTAGCTCGTGCATCTGTACCAAATATGAATAGATTGCGCTCCTCGTCAAACTATTCTTTTCGAGACGTTATAACTTTTCAACATTGCGCGACGAAGGCATTTCTAGAGTTTTACAGTGCACTAGAAAGAATAATGCTTTGTAAACAGCGTGACTATGTGTCCACATTTTCGCCCGCTCAATTTCGTGTGTTCATGGTCAGATGCATAATTATGCCATATTTCAGCCATTTTCTATCTAGAGTAACAGGCACGCCCAGCGGCAGGCACTAATTTTTGCTTCTTTCATTAATGCTATTATTTTAATCATCTGTATGCGCTTATCTGCGATCATTATAAATGCAGAAACCGGACGCATAGTTCGAGTGTTGCCACGATTTACTATGATTTATTGTTCAAGTTTGTTTTCATAACCTTCGTGCTCCAGTCTAAATTGTGCAGCGTCCTAAATATAGTATAGTAAGCAACAAAAGCTTGTTGCCTGCTTTCCTGTAAAAAAGACAGCGCTTCATAGACTTTCTTTAAGGCCACAGAACAAAAATGCCATGAAAACTATGCTTCATTTAAATGATTTAGACAGATATAACCAGGTCCAGCGTCATTAGTAGAGGCGGCAATGGGACCCAGGGTCTGGGCGACGCACGAGGTCGACGCGCTGCATCGAATATAGGGCCAAACACATGGTACACATTTAAAGATAAGTTTCAGTACAGCCATGCACTTAACGTCCTTGTGTCCTTGTATTACGCCCAGCACGATACTCACACAACTAAAGCTTATATCAAAGGGAAAGCGTAATGATCCGCAAGCACACTGAACACGTATACGTTTCATCCCATGAATTGCAACGCAGTTATCACAAGCATGTAAAGCTGTCGCACAGGTGTTAGGTTACACCTGATACGACTTGTGGCACCTTCCACATTAACAATCCGATATTCAAAAAAGCTGTAGGGAGACTAGCGTCGGCTCGCACCGCTTCTATATCCTTGTCTTAACGCTTTCTTGATTTTAATTTCATGATACTATATCCCAAATGCCATGATGGAGTCGACATACCTTTCGCAGTTTACCAGTGGTAAACGCTGGACTAGACGCCGGTCGTATTTTCCTCCAGCGATCCACGCGGGCAAAGACCATCATATTGTTGATTATAGGGTCTCCAAAATTCATTTCCTGCGAGAAAAAAGAAAAACAAGATGCAGCGTGAGCAAATTCCTAAAGTTTTCGCGAAGTATACATTTTATACCGCTGTAACACACAAGGAGCGGATTGAGCTGCGGTGTCGCGAATGCAAACGGAGACCAGGAAGTCCCGGCGTGTGTCGGTCGATCGACGAATTCACCTAAAGTACTCCGCAGGATCAAGCATTCATGCTGGTCTTTGCCACGAGTTCACAATCAATGGTAGCGGTCGTCTAGGTTTCAGTTGCAGTCCCTCATATCTGCAGAAGTCTACTGTACAATTCTCAAACTGCAACAGTGACGGTTAGTTATGCACAAGACGTTTTTGTTCTGTTGTTGCTACATTTACAAAATGCAGACAAAGATTAAGTCTGCAAACGAGCACGTACGCGCATTGCCACATTCAGTGGGCTTCAAAGATGTGTCGGCTCCTTCCGATCACGCCTGTTGTAACCAAGATAACAGCGCAGCATGAAAATGGTATCTTGCTAATTAAGTACACGCACGGAGCGCACCACAATAATCCCATTTCAATGTAGCACCTTTAAAATAGCACTGGAAGAAATTAATCCGCCATTTTGTTTTCACGTTTTTCCCACAACAGTGCAGTACCTCAAACTATGCTGCATGGAGAAGCCAGATAGTCCGATCATTATAGCCCTACATCGTTTTATGCTGGTGGGGGATTTTATGTGCCGTTAATGCGATTTTGTATAGAGAAGGTCCATTTTTAGAATGCTTCTTTGCTCCAAGTTTTGTCATTTTAAGCCCCGTATTGTTGTGAAATGCGCAATTAACGCGCTCAGCCGGGAAAACGTCTTACAGTAATTATATTTATTACTTAATTTTCTACAACACGGTTACAGGCAGAAATTGCTGATGCAGAAAAAAGAAAGACGCGATGGGTGAATGAACCACACGGCACGATGCCGTTGTAAGGTGCACACTTCAACATGTGCACGAGTTGCACCTATCGCCCACTAAAAACAATGCAAGCAGGGCTCCGTAAATTACCAAATGCATTATGTATACCAACACAAGCATCTGACATTGACTTTGCAGCAATAGTTACTGCCTAATTTCATCCCAAGCTCGCCATTTGCACGAAGGCGTGCTTGTAATCGATATTGTATTTGTCTTTGATGTGGGCACTTCTCACCAGTCTGTTGGGTAACAAATTGAAATCCTTGACGAGTACTTGCTTCACCAGTTCCGGCTCCGCAACCATCAGGGCTGGCTTGGTTCCTTCGAAGAACCTAACGGAAATTAAAACGTAACGAGATCAAATCACGCCTCCCTGCATAGCGACGGGAGCAATGGGCGCGTTTTCATCATGACACTGTTTTTGTAGAAGTTATTTCGTAAATGGTCGATTCGAAGACTCTCGGAAGACCACAGCGGCCGAAGAAGCCACTCTAACATCTCGAGCATTCACGCATACCTGACCGCGTATTACGTTATTGTTATTCTTCAGTGCATTTTCGTCTAAATTGATCTGATTTGTTGATGTTGATGTAGAATGAAGAGACCCGATGTTCCATCGTGGCTCCGAGCGCCAACGCTGTGGAATGCGTAAGACTATTATCACGAAACGCACAACCTATTGAATGCGATGCGCAGGACTCTCTAGGAACGTGCTCACGCACATGGGCAGTTTCGCTGTCTCAAATAGAACCTTCCTGGTTCACATCGCAGTATGGCATCGCATTAGGATAAAATGTTCCGTGCATGAGGGAGACACCATGTGCACTCACCCGAACAGTCGCCCATATTTCCGGCACCTCTCATGGTCCGCCAAGCATATCGGCTGTAATAGAGGAAGAGAGTTGACGTATTGAAAGACAGAGAGAGAGAGAGAGAGAGAGAGAGAGAGAGAGAAACAAATAGAAGAGAGGAAAGGCAAGAAGGTTAACCAGACGCACGTCCGGTTTGCTACCCTGCACTGGGAGAAGGGGTATAAGGAAGAAAAGAGAGAGAGAGAGCACAGTTTCGCGCACATTTGAAGCTTCGAACCGAGTCTACACACGGTTGCCAAGACCTGTCGACTTGAGGTACTTCAACAACGCTTTCGTGGCTTTCTGTGCCATCGACGCGTAAGGCCATGGTCCAATTATTTTCATTTCTGAGAATGGTCTAGAGTCCAGCTCGTTCAATGCTGTCCGGAAAGCTTTACGCTCGACGTATTGAAAGGAAAGGTTACTATAGTGTAGGCGCCAAAAATTATTAAAAGATGTTAAAAGGAATTCATGTCCAGTGCATGATTTAAGAGAACCTTGAAAGAAGTAACGAAGGTGGAAATAAACGCGCAAATAAGGTTACTGTGGGGAGTCACTTTTTTAACTTAACAAATAAAAATATTGTAATGTGGACTCACACCACACTTTCAAAGTTGATGACATACGCGTTTGAAGAAGGTGCGTGAATGTTACGTGCATATTGCTTGAATGTGTTAAGCAATGCTACTGAGAGAGCTTCAAAAGCAAAAGCGGGAGAGAGATAGACATAGAAAGAGAGGGATATAGCCCTACGTAACGTAAACGCTGAAGGATGGGAATAGTTAGCCTCCTAATGTGGTGGCAGTACTAAGGAAAGAAGAACCAGACGCATTACCGCAAAAAATAAATCAGCACAAGCTTGGCGTGAACAGCTGATCAAGGACTTTGATTAATACTTTCATAGAAGCACACTAAAGAAATAGGCTAAACCAAGTAACACTGATAAATGATTCCTTCAAAACTCTATTTTTGCTAGTTTCACTGTAATGGTTTGGTTAATAAAAGAGAAAATGAAGTTACTAGTTGCAGTTTTTGAATTTCGCCTTGAAACGCCGGCGCCGATAAGTCAGTATGAAGTCACGAATTTCAAAGTATTTGGCACCTGTGGGGCTCACTAAAAATTATCAAAACTGGCTAAGTCAAACTGGCTCTCTTAGCAATGTTTCCTGTCGAGCTTTACCAATAAAAGGAATGAATAGGTGCGAGAAAATACTGTCAAAGTTTTTGTTTTTTCCCTAAGTGGCATACCTTCTTTCCTCGCTTCAAACCAACGACATTCTTGGCGTGTACTAAACCCAAGAATCCATCCTGACATCGCAATTACTAACGTTAACGGTGACGTGACCTCCGATCTAGAAAGTGCTCGACTATTAAACAATACATTCTCGTCAGTCTTTACGCACAAACACGCGACATCAAGCCCTGTAATCAACATTCGCAGTGTTATAGCGACGTCCAATGTAATTATTACAGAATCGGGAATTGAGTCATTATTAAATAATATCAAATGATCTTCGGCGTCTGATAAACTCGGTTTCAGTAACAAGATATTAAAAAAGATATATCGGCTAGCCTTCGGCATTTCTATGTGCCCTTCGCACGCAATCATGATCATCCCGCACCATTCCTCAAGACTGCCGTGTGGCTAAAATTTTTCCGATATTCAAATCTAGCAATCGTTCATTGCCATTCAATTATCACCCCCTTTCGTTAACCAACACAATCTGCAAACTGATGGAACATACATTGTACATTCAGGTCCTTATCTACCTTGAAGAGCACAGCCTTAGTTCTACCAACAGCATGGTTTCCGCAAGGGTTATCCCTGCTACACTCAACTTGCTTGGTTTGTACACGAGTTACACACTGCACTAGATTCTGGATTTCAAGTAGACATTTTTCTCGAATACTCAAGAACTTTCGGTCGTGCTCCTCGCTACAGGCTACTGCAGTAACTGACGCAACTTAACATACACCATAACGTCGTGGTATGGATTAAAGAGTTCCTTTCACTTAGAACACAATTTACATCTATTAAGAGCTCTAATTCCTCCTCTGTAGATGTAATATCTGGTGTTCCTCAGAGTGGCGATTGCCATTTTTAATTATTTTAATGACTTGCCCGATTGTGTGGCCTTACGTATCAGACTCTTCGCGGACGATTGCGCAGTATACAATCCAATCCCTTGCAATACTGATCGCGAAATCCTGCAATCCGATCTTACCACTATTAGCAATTGGTGCATGAAATGGTCGATGACGCTGAATGAACCTAAAACGAAGTTAATGTCATTTACTTATCGTAATGCCCACCTGCCAACTGCGTACGTCTTAAATAACATTAATATCTACATTTGTAATACATACTAATACCTTGTAATCCAGTTTCAATCTAACATGGCATTATCACATCGATCTTACCACTGTCTCAGCTAATCGCTTGCTTAGTCAAACGTACTCTGAAGCACGCGCCCCCGAGATACGTAAGCTCGCATACCTTACACTCGTTCGTCCGAAAATAGAATATGCTTCAGCCATTTGGGACCCAGACCAGGCATACTTAACTCATAACAATGAATCCTTGTAGAACCATGATGTACGCTTAATATTTTCTAATTGCTCACGTAATTCTAGCATCACGTCACTGAGAAGTCGAACTCAGAGAGCTTATCACATCAGCGCAAGATCGCGCTTCTGTCACTCTTTGCCAAGCTTTATCATCATTAAATTCTTCCCGATGATTTCTTTCACTCTCCCGCAGCCATTTTTCAATGCCACGACCACCCGTGCAAAATTAAGAGCCCAACATGCCACTTCCATCGTTTTACAAGTTCTTTCATACCATGCACTATAGTGGATTCACATAATCTGCCATCGCACATCGGCACTAAAATGAACATAATGAAGATCGACGATCTACTGCACACTTAGCATGCAGACTGACATTTATCTTTTCCTTTTTGTTTTTCGTGGCACGAGCATCGAGTGACACCCTTGTTTCTTGCGCAGCACTTCCGGTTCACCTCCTGAGACGACTGGGCATGAAATTCAAAATAAATCTTAAAAAAAAATTAAAAATAGTCCAGCACAACGTTAATGGGTTTCATTATAGATATAGTAAAAACAGCGGAAGAATTCTATACTGACCTGTACAATACCCAGAGCAGCCACGATACCTCCATTCGAAGTAGTAATGAGGAGGTTAAAGAGGCTTTTTCTATAACTAGCCATGAAGTTAGAAGCGTCTTATAAGACATGAAACGAGGTAAAATGGCAGGAGAAGATGGAATAACAGTGAATTTATTCAAAGATGGAGGAGACGTCATGCTTGAAAAGCTTGCGGCCCTTTGTTCAAAATGTCTGACCACCTCAAGGGTCCCAGAGATCTGGAAGAATGACAACATTATACTAATCCAAAAAAAGGAAGACATTAAAAATTGAAAAATTATAAGCCTATTAGCTTACTTCCAGTATTGTATAAAAGTACCCAAGATAATTTCCACTAGAATAAGGGCAACACTTCGCTTCAATCAACCAAGAGAACAGGCTCACTTCAGGAAGGGATACTGTGCAATGGATCACATCCATGTAATCAATCAGGTTATCGAGAAATCTGCAGAGTACAATCAGCCTGTCTATATGGCTTTCATAGATTACAAGAAAGCATTTGATTCAGTAGAGGTACCAGCAGTCATACAGGCATAACGTAATCAAGAAGTACAGGAGGCTTACGTAAATATTGACACATGTACTTGTCTTTATCGGGGGACACGTTTCGCCGCCTAACAAATGTTATGGCACAGCGCGGAACGCGCCTGCATGTATCCGGAGTTTCTGGAAAGTTATCGATGCTTCTATCCGCTGTCTGTTGTCGCAGAACCTTATGTCATCTGATTTCATCGGGTGACGCGAATGGTGTATAACTTTGTGGAAGACACGCGGGTCCAAGCGATTAGTCTGGAACATTCCATGACTGCTGTATAAAAGCCGACCCGCTCGACCCGCTGATCAGATTTTCGACGATCGCCGACCGTGTTCGCCGCTATCGTTGTGCTATAAGTGTAGCCTGTTTTGTGGGCACAGGTTCGCCCAATAAAAGTTAGTTTTGTCGTTCACACTATTGCTACTGTGTTATTCAACGTCACCACCACGCGACATCTCCTGGAGGTGCTTTACGTTCATGTACCGGACGCCCCCGACAAGCCGTAATCCAAGCCCGGACCGCAAAGACAACACCAGCGCCGTCCCGGAACATCGAGCAAGCCGCCGGCTACAGCAGCTGCCCCCGGAACACGGAATCCTACCAGAGACGACCAAGAAGATCGTCAGAGAAGTTCGTCCAGAGACGACCAAAAAGACAGCCCCAATGGCAGCCGGAGCAGCCGAATAGTTCTGCACCAGCCCAGGGAGACACCGACGTTCCGCGGTTCCACATTTGAGGACCCGGAAAGCTGGCTGGAGACGTATGAGAGGGTCGCTACGTTTAACAGTTGGGACAGCGATGACAAGCTGCGGCATGTCTATTTCGCATTGGAAGACGCCGCCAGGACCTGGTTCGAGAATCGAGAAGCCACCTTAACGACGTGAGACCTGTTCCGAAATGGCTTGTTGCAAACGTTTACAAGCGTCGTGCGAAAAGAGCGAGCCCAAGCGCTACTAGAAAGCAGAGTGCAGCTGCCAAACGAGACGATCGCGATCTTCACGGAGGAGATGGCCCGTCTTTTCCGGCACGCCGATCCGGAAATGTCGGAGGAGAAAAAAGTCCGCTTCCTGATGCGGGGCGTCAAGCAAGAACTTTTCGCCGGACTTATTCGTAACCTGCCGAAGACCGTAGCTGAGTTTTCTGCAGAGGCCTCGACGATCGAGAAAACTCTGGAGATGCGCATCCGGCAATATAACCGCGAGGGGCTCACGCCGCAGTACGCCATCCAAGGACTGGATTCAACCGACCTTCAAGAGACCATCAGGGCCATTGTGTGCGAAGAACTGCGCAAGGTCCTGCCTTCGTCGCAGCCTCAAGTGGCCTCAATCACCGACATCGTGAAAGATGAGGTTCCGCGATCGCTTAGTGTTCCTGAGGTGCAATCTCAGTTACCGCAGCCCCAGCCAGGAGCGATTACCTACGCCGCCGTCGCACGCCGTCAAGGTCCCCCTCCGCGACCGCGCCAGGGCCCTGTAACGCCGCAATTCAATGTCCGCCGCCAGCAGGCCCACCCGTCGCCCAGCGCACCTATGCGAGGAAGACGGACATTTGGCGAGCCCCCGACCACCGCCCGCTCTGCTATCACTGCGGAGAAGCCGGCCATGTGTATCGCCTATGCCCATACCACGACTTGGGACTTAAAGGGTTCGCCGTCAAAGCGCCGCGTCCACAGCTTGGAGAGCGCCCACGTGACATCGCCGACTACCTCGCCGCTACTCAATGGAGCCCTCGACGACCGTCCAGTTCGCCGTCACCAGGCCGCTACCTGTTACCGCAGCGCCGACCATACACCGGCCCAGCCCGGGGCCGCTCTGCGAGCCTCAAGTGTTCCAGTTTCACTTCAACACGACGCAGCTGTGATCCGATGCCAAGACCAAACAGCAACGCCCGACAAAGAACCACCGACCTCGACGTGCTTCTCGACGACCACGCAGTCACTGCCTTAGTCGACACAGGGGCCGATTACTCCGTAATGAGTGGACACATCGCCGCCCAGTTGAAGAAGGTTAAGACTGCATGGGAGGGCCCCCAAATTCGGACCGCTGGAGGACACCTCATTACGCCGACTGGAATCTGCATTGCAAGAATTGCTGTTCATGACCGGACTTACCCTGCCACCTTCGTTATCCTCCAACAGTGTTCCCGAGACGTCATTCTTGGCATGGACTTCCTGAACCAACACGGCGCAATCATCGACCTGAAGTCGAAATCGATAACGCTTTCGCAAGATCAAGCGATACCATAGGAGAGCTTTCGTGGTCACCACACCTTGAATGTGCTCGAAGATCAAGTGAGCCTCCCGCCGCGCTCCAGCGTTGTTATTTCCGTCGGCACCGAAACACCCGCTGACGTAGAGGGCGTCATCGAGGGCGACCAGCATCTACTACTCGACCGTGAAATTTGCGTCGCAAGAGGGATCGCCCGACTCCACGGAGGGAAAGCGGAAGTGATGCTAACCAACTTCAGCCAAGAGTTCAAGCACATCACCAAGGGCACGACAATCGCGTACATCGAGGAAATTCTGGAAACGAGCAATGCCTTTGTCCTCTCAGATTCTGCCGCATCTACCCCGCCGACCATAGTCCCCGAAAACAGACTTTGACGTGAATCCAAGTCTCCCCATGAGCAAGCAGCAACAGCTCAGAAGTCTTCTCCGACGATACAAAGACTGCTTTTCGACGTCATCAAGGATTCGACAAACACCATTTGCAAATCGCATCATAACCGAAGAGTGCGCTCGACCACTCCGCCAGAGCCCTTACCGAGTTTCGACGCGAGAACGTGAAGATATTAGGCAACACGTCGACGAAATGCTGCGCGACGACATCATCCAGCCGTCGAAAAGCCCTTGGGCATCTCCCGTTGTCCTGGTGAAGAAAAACGACGGAACCCTACGTTTCTGCGTCATTATCGTCTACTGAACAAGATCACGATGAAGGACGTATACCCCCTTCCGCGGATAGACGACGCATTGGATCGGCTCTGCAACGCTAAATACTTCTCGTCGATGGACCTCAAGTCTGGCTACTGGCAAATAGAAGTCGACGAGAGAGATCGCGAAAAGACCGCCTTCATCACGCCAGACGGCCTCTACGAGTTCAAGGCCACGCCATTCGGACTGTGCTCGGCGCCTGCAACGTTTCAGCGCGTCATGGACATGGTATTAGCAGGATTGAAGTGGCAGACGTGTCTTGTTTACTTGGATGACGTCGTTGTGTTCGCCAAAAATTTCGACGACCACTTAGGCGGCTTGCGACAGTATTAGATGCCATCAAATCATCAGGGCTCACTCTGAAGCCGGAAAAGTGCCGCTTCGCTTACGATGAGCTTCTGTTCCTAGGCCACGTCATAAGTAAATCCGGAGTACGCCCCGACCCGCAGAAAACAGCTGCCATCGCAAAGTTCCCGCAGCCCGCCGACAAGAAGGCAGTGCGTAGATTCATTGGCATGTGTGCCTACTACAGGCGCTTTGTCAAGGACTTTTCACACATCGTTGAGCCGCTGACGCATCTAACCAAATCTGATGTCGAGGTCAAGTGGGAAACGCCGCAGGCCGACGCATTTCAAGAAGTAAAACGATGCATGCAGTCGCCGCCGGTACTTGCACATTTCGACGAAGACGCCGATACCGAAATCCACACTGACGCCAGTAGCCTAGGTCTCGGTGCCGTCCTAGTCTAGAAGAAAGACAAGCATGAACGGGTTATATCTTATGCTAGCCGGTCGCTGTCAAAAGCGGAAGGCAATTATTCTACGACTGAAAAGGAATGCCTCGCCATCATTTGGGCAACAGCAAAATTCCGCCCTTACATATATGGGAGGCCATTCAAAGTCGTCAGCGACCATCACGCGTTGTGTTGGCTAGCTAACTTAAAGGACCCTTCAAGACGGCTGGCGCGGTGGACCCTCAGACTACAAGAATACGACATAACTGTAACCTACAAGTCCGGACGAAAACACTCAGATGCCGATTGCTTATCACGCGCCCCCATTGACCCGCCGCCACAAAATGACGAGGATGACGACGCCTTCCTTGGAATAATAAGCGCGGATGACTTCGCTGAACAGCAACGAGCAGACCCGGAGCTAAAAGGCCTCGTTGAGTATTTGGAAGGGCACACCGACGTTGTCCCTAGGGCATTTAAGCGTGGATTATCTTCGTTCACGCTGCAAAACAACCTACTCGTGAAGAAGAACTTCTCACCAGTCCGCGCCAACTACCTTCTTGTTGTTCCGTCGGCGCTGCGTCCAGAATTACTGCACGCCCTGCATGACGATCCGACGGCTAGGCACCTCGGTTTCTCCCGGACGCTATCGAGGATACAAGAAAGGTATTACTGGCCGCGCCTAACCGCCAATGTCGCCCGTTACGTCAAGACATGCCGCGACTGTCAGCGACGCAAGATACCACCGACAAGGCCAGCGGGATTACTACAGCCGATCAAGCCTCCTTACCGACCTTTTCAGCAGATCGGGATGGACTTGTTGGGACCGTTTCCTACATCAGCTTCTGGAAATAAGTGGATCGTCGTGGCGACGGACTATCTCACCCGCTTCGCTGAAACGAAAGCTCTACCGAAAGGCAGCGCAGCCGAAGTGGCGAAATTTTTCGTCGAGAACATCCTGCTGCGACATGGTGCCCCAGAAGTCGTCATCACCGACAGAGGAACGGCTTTTACAGCAGAGCTCACCCAAGTCATTCTGCAATACAGCCAGACAAGCCACAGGAGGACAACTGCCTACCACCTGCAGACAAATGGCCTCACGGAGCGCCTGAACAAGGCCCTCGCCGACATGCTAGCAATGTACGTCGACGTCGCGCAGAAGACGTGGGACGCGGTCCTGCCGTACGTAACCTTTGCTTACAACACGGCGGTGCACGAAACAACACAGATCGCGCCGTTTAGGCTGGTTTACGGCAGGAACCCGGCGACGACGCTCGACGCCATGCTGCCGCACGTCGCTGAGGAAGAGAACGTTGACGTCGCTAGCTATCTCCAGCGCGCCGAAGAAGCCCGACAGCTCGCCCGCCTACGGATCAAGAACCAGCAGCGTACCGACAGCCGACACTACAACCTCCGACGACGCTTAGTCGAGTACCAGCCCGGTGACTGTGTTTGGGTTTGGACACCGATACGCCGACGAGGACTCAGTGAGAGACTACTTCGACGCTATTTCGGACCCTACAAGGTCATTCGACGTATTGGCGCACTGGACTATGAGGTCGTGCCAGACGGCATTTCGCATTCACAGCGGCGCCGCGCGCGATATGAAGTGGTCCACGTGGTGCTTCTTAAACCCTTTTTCGGACGCTGATGCACTTTCCCTATGTTGTTTTCTTTGCTACGAGTGCTTATTTATTACTCTCGTTTGTTTGCAGCATCGGGTCGATGCTCTTTAAGAGGGGGGTATTGACACGTGTACTTGTCTTTATCGGGGGACACGTTTCATCGCCTAACAAATGTTATCGCACAGCGCGGAACGCGCCTGCATGTATCCGGAGTTTCTGGAAAGTTATCGATGCTTCTATCCGCTGTCTGTTGTCGCCGAACCTTATGTTATCTGATTTCATCGCGTGACGCGAATGGTGTAGAACTTTGTGGAAGACACGCGGGTCCAAGCGACTAGTCTGGAACATTCGACGACTGCTGTATAAAAGCCGACGCGCTCGACCCGCTGATCAGATTTTCGACGATCGCCGACCTTGTTCGCCACTATCGTTGTGCTATAAGTGTAGCCTGTTTTGTGGGCACATGTTCGCCCAATAAAAGTTAGTTTTGTCGTTCACAGTATTGCTAATGTGTTATTCAACGTCACCACCACGTGACAATATCTTGGAAAATATCTACAGAGATTCCACAGCTACCTTAATTCTCCACAAGAACAGTAGAAAGATACCTATAAAAAAAGGGGTCAGAGAAGAAGAAACTATATCTCCAACGCTACTCACTGCATGCTTGGAAGAAGTATTCAAGCTATTAAACTGGGAAGGCTTAGGAGTAAGGATAAACGGCGAATATCTCAGCAACCTTCGGTTTGCAGATGACATGGTCCTGTTCAGCAACACTGGGGACGAGTTACAACAAACGATTGAGGACTTTAACGGATAGAGTGTAAGAGTGGGGTTGAAGATTAATTTGCAGAAGAAAAAAGATAATGATCAAAAGCCTGGCAAGGGAACAAGAGTTCAGGACCACCAGTCAGCCTCTATAGTCTGTGAAAAAGTATGTTTACCTAGGACAATTATTCACAAGGGACCCTGATCAAGAGACGGTGATTTACAGAAGAATAAAAATGGGTTGGAGGGCATACGGCAGGCATTGTCAGATCCTAACTGGAATCCTACCATTATCATTGAAAAGAAAGGTGAACAATCAGTACATTTTACCGGTGCTAACATATGGGACAGAAACTAGCTAAAAGACCGAGAAAGAAGCTCGAGAACAATTTAAGGACAGCAGAAAGAGCGATGGAACAAAGAATGTTAGGCGTAACGTTAAGAGAAAGGAAGAGAGTGTGAATCAAAGAGCAAACGGATATATTCTAATTGCCATTAAGAGAAAGAAATGATACTGGGCATGTCATGTAATGCGTAGGTTAGATAACCGGCAGACCATTAGGGTCACAGAGTGAGTGCCAAGAGAAGGGAAGCGTAGTCGAGGACGGCAGAGGACTAGGTGAGGTGTTGAAATTAAATTTGCACGCGCGCGCAAGTTGGAATCGGTTGGCGCAGGACAGGGGCAATTGGAGATCGCAGGGAGAGGCCTTCGTCCTGCAGTGGACATAAAATAGGCTGATGATGATGATGATGATATCAGAGCGTAAGTTTAGTTACAAGTTGAGTAACTGAAGTGTCTGGAATAATTCGAATTATTTCGAAATTACTGATTGCCCCACACCAAAGCACCGAATCATAGACTTTAGAGGTCCCCCACGTGAGCACGACTTAGGTGAAATTCTTAGAAACCCGGAAGTAGAAAGCGGATGTAATTACGTCGCTAATGACGTCACACACAAGAAAATAGGATGTCATTTAACCGGCTAATTACTGGAAAACAGTTCTCTGGAATACACCGAACATCTGCCTAGCAGAGTGGATGTGACGTCACTCCCTCATTCTCTCTTCTCTTGTCCCGGCGCTCACCTGCTCGTTCGCTTAAGGCTGTTTCACATGCTGCGACTGCAACGACGAAAATCGGTGCTGTCGCACGCATCGCAATGCGATTTTTAGAGGGCTCATTTCACATGATTGCGATTTCAACAATGCGACTGGTGCGACGCCCAGGGTTGCTTACTGCCAGGTTTCGTGGCACACGCTGCATAATTATTTTATTGTAGTGAATAAAACATTTACGCTATAATACTATTGACTTATATTGATTATAAGCAAATAATATGTACGCTTACTAATTTAAAAACGTTAGATAAGATTTGTCTTGGAGTGCGCGACGGCGGTTTCTGTAGTTCAGTACGACATCGCGCACGTAAACAGCTGTTCGCAGGTGGTTCAGCGATTCTTTATTCTATATTCAGCGCTGTGTGTTGTCTTATCTACCTTCTATGACCGTTTCGTTCTGCCTGCGCTACAACAATCTACAAGATGACCTATCGACAAGTTCATATAGCTACCCTCACCGCATATGCAGTATTCGGAATTCAGCTGCCACGAAGTTGTCGTGTCAGCCCAACAAGATCCTCGCGCTACCCGTGCTCGGCGTTAGCTTCTGGAGAAATGATGCGTGTATATTGCCCGTCATTGCGCATATATGGTGCCTGCTCCTAGCCATATTCTTACGCCAAACGCAACAAGAAGCACCAACCCGAACGCCCGCGTGTGCCCCTGAACGAAGCCTCAAACGATCTGTGTGATTACGACGTGGAATGAAAATTGTATTGTGAAATTCAACCTTAGCGCTAGCCTGGTTCGTCCATCGCCGTGCTTGCGCTGCGAATATATATATCGGAGCCCTCTCTAAATATTTCTAAAGGCGCAAAAGCCGACGCATCAAATATTTCGAGCAGTTACCGTCACTTTTGTAGAAACCTGTACGTTGTAACATAGCATTCTAAAAGACACGCTTCTCGTCCACTTTGTTGTCCCGTGTCTCGCGCTGGTAGTATACTCGGAACTTTTAACAAGAAGACCATATCAATACGCGCTATTCATAATGCAGAATCGTAGGCCCACGGCAGGCGCACTTGCCGTAGAATTTTGCAGCTTTCTGCTCAGCCTCGCACGCCTCTCACGGTTAGCCTGTTTTGTGGAAATAAATATTATTATTATATTATTAATGTTATTAGATATTATAGTTTCTTCACTGTAATTTATAGCAATCATCCAGATTTCTTAAGCTAGTCATGCATTTAACCTGTATTAGATCAACATTGTTACGACATGCTTATGGGAGTCATTTCAAACTAGATTGCTCAGCCAGAGAAAGTACAAATGCAAGCCTCAATGTTTATTCCAATTTGGTATTCCTAAACAGGTTATGTCGGCAGAATTTTATGCCTGCTTGCATTTCCTGCAATTCAATGTTCAGAGCTGGAAAAACTGATTCCTTTTCTTGCTGTCGAATGGCTGCTTCAATGTCGATAGCAAGCTATAATTATTCATTTTGAAAGTGCTAAGCAATGACTATATGTCTAAGCTTATCAATGCGTTTTCGTTCCACGAACACAATTAAGTTTTCTCTCTCCCTCTCATTGACAGCCATGGAATGAAACCATTCACTTTCGTAAGTATCAGGATACAAACATTCTGAAATTTGTCCTGAGCATTTGTCTGCATCCTATAGTGTGCATGTTTGTATAAAGTTCTGGTGTTACAATCGCAGTGATCTACACATATTGTTATATTGCAACAAACAAATTTATTTCACTTTGTTTTCAAATCTACAATGTGGCCATGCAGTAACGACTGCATTAATAAGCAAAAAAGCAAACTGCAGATTCAGTGTACGTGTTGGAATCTATGCAAAGTGAAGTTTTTGTCAAGAGGTCAATTAAATGCTGTTAAACTAACTGCAACATATACAATTTGTCTTATTTTCAACAATCCAACATCTCATCTTTTCCAAGGTTTGCTTATGCACCGCATAGGTCACAACCTTAATGTCATGTAATCTTTATGCATTACATTGTTCACAAGCCATACCGAAACGCAAACGGCAGTTAATGTAGATGCACGCTGCGAGATGTCAACGCAGTGACGTTTGATGAGCAAGGAATGGTGCAAGGTGTATGCAGATGAATGAATGACGTGCTTATGTACTTATTTATTTATATACCTCGCAGGCTGCAAGGTTGAAGTATTATGCAAGGGGGAATAAAAAAGTTGTTACAAAAGGAAGAAGGGCACAACATTAAGAAAAAAACCAGCAAGAAAAGCAATACCAATACATTGCACCAACTAGCCCAATGTGTTTTACTGGCACAACATTATACAATACTTAACAAACAATAACAGAAAAAGTTACTGCCCATGCACCCTGTACAGATGGTAAACCAGCGAAGCTGAAATGTGCAGCTCCGGTGTTTATCACTGGGTTAATTCCAATGGTTTATTCAAGTCTTTCTATATTAGTGGTTATGTCTGTGTTTCTTAATGAGGTTATGCACATGTTTGGCTTGGGTTTATCACATTGTTTATTTGGAATGCCACGCATTGCACTTTGCAAGATCACCATCATGGAAAGTGCAATGAGTGGTTCATTGTGTTAATCCAGCGAGTCCATTAAAGCCTTTCTGAATTATGTTACACACTTGTGTTTCGTAATGCGTTAATCATAACGTTTATGACTCAGTTATGCACTGTAGTTACGAAGTGGCACACTGGGGCTGCACATTTCATTTAATTAAATACAGGGACACATTTTGAACCTATAGGGAAGTCGGAGAGAGACTGCTGCACGCACGCTCTGCTGCTAGAGAGAAACGACGTCACTATCGGTCTAGCCAATGGCCCACCACACCTTTGCTGTGAGATAATAATGACATCATGATCTTGTCTTAACCCCATCCCCCTCTGTGTCCCTTCCCTGCAATAATACGCAAATAAATGTATGTTTGAAATGCATAAGCATTTCTATGTCTACCCAACAAGAAATGTCTCCGTCCATCATGCAAGACGAATGCAATGGCTCCCACCCCCTTAAACAATGGCTCATACCCCTACACTAGGGTTTTTGGGATCGGACCATGAGTGTTTCGCCTAGGCATATACAGCTTCACTGTAAAAAGAATGAACACCTTTCTGCTAGAGACCAAGACATTCATGAGGTGTATTAACAAATGAAAGTTTATTGAACATGCCGAGTAAATGCTGGTCGACAAGCAATAAATCGAATTTACACAAAAAGCAGAAGCAAGATCTGATGCGTGTCCATACAGATCCCAACAGGAAACGCATCCATCTCTGAAAGTGTAACAGCGGCCATGCTGACACAAGATTCTCCCAGTGTATTTGCATCTACAGCAACCATAATTTCTCTAGGCAGCCGATCTCCACAGAATGCTAGCTTCTTCCTCTACAATGCACTCTCCACATCTGAGCGTGCATTGTAGAGGAAGAAGCTAGCATTCTGTGCAGATCGGCTGCCTAGAGAAATTACGGAAGCTGTAGATCTAAAAATGCTGGGTTAATCTTGTCAGCACGGCCTCCATTAGAAATGGATGCATTTCTTGTCAGGAAACCCACATGAATTTTTGCTTCTCTTTTTTGTGTATGTTGTCTATTGCTTGTCAGCAAGCATTTACTCAGTGTGTACATTAACCTTTTGCTTGTTAGATCATCTCGGGTTTCCTTGTTTGTCCTATGTGTTCTCTGGTGCCATTTGCAGCCAGGCTATTCATTTTTTTTTAGACTGCAACAAGTCACTTTAGTGGCCCTCATGATACCTTATAAAATCTTTTATTTGGCCAATGTAGCAAGAATGTACAGTGTGAAGCAGTAAGAACAGGGTACGCTAACTTCTAATTAAAAGGTTTATTGTGAAAATGCAGTGATCTATAAAGGTTACCACAAAGTAGTACAGCAATACAACCTGATAAAGACTAGTGCTTGATGAAACCAAACATAAAAGCAGGAAAGGGAGAAAATACATATATATATGTACAAGTCCAGGAAAAAAAATATTGCAATCACCAAGTGTGCATGTGGCTACCTTCCAGGAAACTCATTTTTTTCCCAATGGCATGGAACTGGAAGAATGTGCTTGTATAAGCAAGCTGTCAGTCTGTCTACTGGAATAACAACAGTGTTTCTTGAAAGGTGCTGGCATGCAGGATTGGCAATTGTAATGATTTTTTCCTGCACTTGGAATTTTTCTGTATTTTCTTTCTGTAGCATATTTATTTATGTTTGGCTGCATCAGGTACCAATTTTTATCTATCCTTCAAAAATGTCTTTCTTTTTCTGGGGAAAACTCGGGGAAGGCAGGAGATGGAAATTCAAGACGATGAGCAACATGAGAACAAGGTGAAAGTAGGAGCCAACGTTTCCACACGTGGACCTTGAAGACAAGTCCACTTGTAGAAACGTTGGCTCCTGCTTTCACCTTGTTCTCGTTTTGCTCATCGTCCTTTTTTTTTCTGGTAATTTATATAACTCGCCACATTTGTACAAATGAACCTGAGTTGAAAGTTAGTCCTCATCCATATCTAGTGTCATCCTGTTGATACTGCTTCATGCTATGCACTCTTGCAACATTTGTGTGTGTGTGTGTGTGTGTGTGTGTGTGTGTGTGTGTGTGTGTGTGTGTGTGTGTGTGTGTGTGTGTGTGTGTGTGTGTGTGTGTGTGTGTGTGTGTGTGTGTGTGTGTGTGTGTGTGTGTGTGTGTGTGTGTGTGTGTGTGTGTGTGTGTGTGTGTGTGTGTGTGTGTGTGTGTGTGTGTGTGTGTGCGCGCGTGTGCGCGCATGGATTTGGATGTGAGATCGGGCCCTTGGGCAGAGGTATCATTCTTCTCCTGTGCAGCCTTATGAATTCATTAACTATAGTGCAACAGAAATGCGATAGACAGGAACGAAGTGAACACACAGAGTGCTTCGTTCTTGTCTGTTGTCTATCTGTTGCACTTTAGTTAATAATGAATACACACAAACTCATCTAGTTTTCAGTTATTATGTCAGGCTTATAATAAGCCCGCTTGTGTCCTGGAATATCTGCATGGCAATGTATCCTGTAATTTAATTTTTGGCCATGTGCTTGCAAGTCGCGTGTCAATTTCCTGATTTTCCTGACAATCTTGTGTGATCTGCAGGCCCAGACAGTTTCTGGTGAATCCATGCAGGGTGTTGTGCAGGGTGTAATCTGCACTACAAGTGCTGCTTTGATTGCTTTCAGTTCAGCTTTTCTAGGTGTAGGATGACCTGGAATGGTACTCACTTATATGGGGTTTAGTTTTATGTAGTGTCATACTACTGTTACACTGCTATTGCCAGATCAGTGTACTATATATTCCTTATGTTTGCTTGCACCTTCATGATTAGCAACCTCCTCTGTGTGTTTGGCAGTTGCGTATAGTCTCCTGGCCTAATTGTTTGCCCCCGTATTCCACGATATGGGCCTGTTGTGCTTCAAGTTCAGGTACTCCCGAGGTTGTGTTTTGAAGGGAGGGGTAGTTGTCTTTGCATCTCATATGCTGGCTGGCATAGTATCTTGGGACGAGGTTCTGAGCTCTTGAGACAAAGAATTTGTGCTGCAGGCTGCAACTCTACTCTGTCTAGGTGCTTGTTCGTTAGCTCTTTCTCATAGAGGTCTTCAAGCATGGTACAGTTGGAAAGACCTGTTATTACTACCCGATGCCTGTATTCGATGAGTTGTCTTTTTTGTGTGCTGCTGGTAATTCATACCGTACCATACCTTGGACACAAGCACAGCATCTGCGATTTTCTATAGTATCCACTTGTCCACCCCCATTATTTCGAGATTATTCTTTTCACCAGGTGTGGAAGTTGCGTCCAGGCATTGCATAATTGTTTCACCCACGTGCTGGCTCTGCCGTCATGGGCTTACACTAGCTGAGGATTTGTGGATGTTGACTTGCGGGCATATTTGCCCAGCTATGTGGATCACAATGTGCAATCTGGGGTAGTCCTTGATTCTAGTCTTTCTTTTTTTTTCCGACGTCGATATGAGCTGACTTATCAGAAAGCGAGAGGCCAGACTGGCCAAGAAAGTCTGCAGTGTTGTCGAGGGCTTGTTGCATCATTCTTGATTTCTGTATAAGATAGCTTTCCCATAGACTGTAATACACCATAGGCTGTAGTGTTTCTTGTAGTACGCCCGTGTTGTTGGTGTGTGTGGGCCAAATGTACCTCCAACTCTCACCTGGAATTTTCTGTCTTTCAGAAAGTTACTGTTTAAGTGCTCTACCAGAAATGTTTTTGCTCATCGTTCCTCTTATTAGAGCTGCATGAGGTACTGCTGTTAAAAGCCTCTTCACTCTCTTCATTCTTTCATAAGCGGTATTACACAATGTCCTGCAATAAAGTTTCTGCTGCTTATGGCCCACTCATATCTGCCAGAAGGGACAACTCTTGAAAATGGTTTTCTTTGTGCCATGTGTGCGACGTGTGAGCATTCATGCCTTGACATTTATACATCTGTAGAACCAGCTTCCTGACAGAGTACTTGCTATACCTGATCATGCTTATTTGTGCAGTGCTGTTGAACAATACATACTGATGCAATGACTATTTACACACTCGAATTATCACGAAAGATGGTTGTTTTACAATTCTGCCCTTTGCTTTCTATTGGTGTTAGATTTTGCATAAGCATGCCCCCCCTATGCAATGGTATTTTGAAGTGTAAGGATTAAAAAAAAGTGATGAACTAAATCTAAGTGCAAGAGCTTTTTTTCTCACCTATGACTCCCATCGAAATGCGACTTCCATGGCTGGCAAATCAATCCCTCGCCTTGTGTTAGCAGCAGAATGCTATAGCCACAGTGGGGCAGGTGAACAAATTGAACAATATTTCTGTCTATAATATTTTTTCTTGCCTGTATGTAAGTGAAGTTTGGAATAAGTTTGTCATTGCAAGAAAGCCCAGTTTGTGGTCTTTTATTGAATAAACCAAATATTGTGTATAGTTGAAATGCAGAAATTTGATCTAAAATCCTCAGGTGATATATGTTCTTGCAAGTAGCATGGTATTTCATTACTTATAAAGATAGTAATCGCAGTGGATATCGTTATATGGGTTTTCACACTAACATATGTGATCACAAACTTATTAGAAACTTACTAGAAACATGTAAGGCATGAATGTTTCTGCACACTTGATCAGCTGTGAACGTGCAAGAACTGCTAGCACTGGCTGACTTCACTGCACAGTTTTGATTTACTTTTCTTCAGCGTGTCGTTTTATACTGTTTTATCCCCATAAGAACACGCCGTTTGCCTGCTTTTCGCATTATTGCACGAGTTCTACATAATTGTGCAGGAGGGTACGTTGTCACTGTGCCACTATAGCAAGCAATTTACTTAATCTACTAGCTGTACACTTAATTACCTTGCAGAGCAAGTGTTCATACAGATGCAGTAAGGATGCAAAGTCCGCAACATAGTCAATGTTTATTGGTTTCTGTGCAAGAAAAAAAAATTCTCCGGAGAAGAGGTGCAACTTAACGTGCATGTAATATTTTATTCAAGCCACGGATTTAATGCTATCGTAGCGAATTCATTACGATAGCCTACACTTTTGCTCTATCAAATTTCATAAGAGGCAAGATAAGCTTTCAAGATGCATCGGGAAATTCGTGCTTGAAAACCGACAAGAAAATGCAACTGAACGGTACCGCGTTCAGTGCAACGTTGAAACTTCGGATACTTTGCTGTCTTGTCATTTGCCCTTGCCGAGGTTAAAATAATTCAAGCTGCTCCGTAAGCGCGATTTTTGCATGCTACTCAACAAAAGAAAATTGTAACGACCTCGTCGTCTGCTGGGGATCGAACACCTCCTAGCACTGACAACTCGCAAAGGCGTACGAAGCAAACGTGAAAATGCGCTTCATTTGCTGTGTAGCGTGTCAACAAACGCATAGCAATCGGAGAATGCAATCTGCGGTACAAGTTTTTATTCTCCCTTCGCGTACGTACCGAATTCAACAATCCACGTCTCCGCGCATTGCACTTGTCGTGCGAGACGCCATTTTCCAAAACAAACCGGCGAAATAGCTCCGTTGACAGCTCTCCGCGCAATTTCGACGGAAAATCGCAGCGATCGGTGCGACGGTGCGACTGTGCGACCAACCGGTTGGTCGCAGCCGAAAATCGGGGGGTCGGCACTGCGACTGCGATTTTCATCGCAAACGACGGAAATCGCACTTCCGGTGCGACGAAAATCGCATCATGTGAAACAGGCTTTAGTCGCAACAGCTGCGCGCGCGCGCTCGTTACATGCTTTGACGTCATCACTGGAGAGGGCACGTAAGGTGGGCTTCGTGCGCAGATCGCTAGGGAGCCACGCCCCACCAAGTGGCGCGCGCTGCGGTTCCTCTTCGCCTTCGCTCATTCCTCGTCGGAATATCGTGCCAGGGGAAGGACGTTCGATCGCTTAAGCTACAGAACGCCTACGCCGAGGTACGATTTCCACTAAGAGACACCTTCATCAAAGATTAGGGTCACCTACCGTGTTCTTCTTTGTTTTTTTTACCATTTGTATTCACCAAAATTCACTTTGATCCTCTTTAGCGATAATTTGCTGTTTCCGCTGCTCCGGCTATTCTGTTTTGTGATCCCTGATAATATATGCGCTCTGTATTAATTTCAGCGCATTGTAACTTGAATTCAGTGCACATGTATCATTCTTTACTTATATTGTGTTATAGTTGTAGTATGCATTTCTTTGCAAACAGTTTTTTAAATCCTTTTTATTGATTAATCCCCACAGTTTACATTCGTGTTATCATTTCGCTATAAGAGGTTTACTTATTCTTATAATAATGATGTATTGTATTAACCCCACCCCTATGTAATACCCTCTCTGAGGTTCTT
This sequence comes from Dermacentor variabilis, assembly GCF_050947875.1. Taxonomy (NCBI): domain Eukaryota; kingdom Metazoa; phylum Arthropoda; class Arachnida; order Ixodida; family Ixodidae; genus Dermacentor; species Dermacentor variabilis. The sequence goes on from NC_134572.1 coordinate 82,727,150, forward strand.
TTAGGTATTTTTGAGAGAAAAAGAAAGCAAGTGTGTGGTGTCACGTAGGGCTGAAAGTGGTGTCACCACCCGCCTTTCCTTTGGCTTGCCACGATCCTTCCTCCATGGTAAAAGTGGCTTTACTGGTATTGTACAAGGCTAGTTTACTGGTGCAGCTCAAATAATGTTCTCTTTATTGCCCCTTTAACAAGTCACCCGTTTCTTCAACACTGCCCGTTTATGCCAAACGAAGAAAGCACATGCAATAAGCACAGTAAAAGGTTAATTGCTGGCCATAATTACACAAATAATATCTCTGCCATTAAAGCTTCAACTAATAAAGAAGGTGTACTATTCGAGAGAAAAACTTATATATATAAGATGCCTGCTCGTGCTTGGATTCTTGCTTCATTTATTGCTGATGTTGCTAACAATCGTAGCTTTGTAATCCAAACGAAACTTTTAAATTACTGTGTCTTATTCTCTTTGAACGATATTCCGGTGTGTCGAAGAAGTATTCAATTATAACTTGTGACAGGTATAAATGTATCACAATAATGATGACCTACAAGGAATAACAGCAGTCAAATGTACCGCGCCTTTTGTCGCATTTAGGACATTTGGAAAAGCTATCGCATATGTTCAGAATAATTGCCTCGGGCGTTTACTTGGCTTTCATCGAAGTTTAATAACACTTACCTTTGTCAGTATTCTGTACAGAGGACGGATGATCAGCGACAACTTCTCATGTGGTACATTTTGTTTTTCCCAGTAGTTACGATGTGCTGTTAAGTATCTATGATGAAGAGTAAGAAGAGTTTATGAATGTAGGCATAAGTTTTACGGATATTAATGATCATTCACGCTAATAAGACTGAAGAAATCAAGGCTTATCGTCACTGGCGGCGAGGAAGCGGCAGGGCGCTCTTTATCTCATCGGCAGCGCTCGGCCAGCCGCAGGCATTTTCGCCGTCATCCGACGGGAGCCGACCTTCTTCACCGAACGCACGCTTGAGAGCAGCCCGATATCACAGCGCAAGCGCAGTATCACGTAACTTTTTCATAATTCGCGGGCTTTCTTTGCAACCCGGAAAAATGGACCACGTTAGGCGTGTCCCAAAGGAAACAACTCGATCGGTGGTTTATGAAAGCGCTCTACAAATCTGCGTATCCTGCTTGGGGTCCTCAGCCAATAAATAGGAAGTTGGGTAATTAAACTTAATTTGTGAGTTATGAGGCCAACAAAGAATTGTCTTGAGTTACTATATAGGCTATTGCGACCAGTATCCGTTCGCTTCAATTCGCTTACGACGCGCCTTTCAGTTTTAAATTCTTGGCTCAAGTTAAGTGGGACACCATGTGTAGTGTATGCTGCACGGAGTTCTACTATACCAGGGCGAAATAATAAATGAATGAAACATTTATCGCAAAAATTACGTGTTGTACTGTAGTTATTGTACTGTAGAGCGGGCTGACCGTGATACAGGTCAGCCCGGCCGGGATAGAATTTACATGCAGCGTTAAATTGTTCCGAATCGATTTTGCTCAGCATGGCCGGAGCTATCGTACGACACGGTTTCGAGCTTGAGCAGACTTCTGCCTTAGTAAGTCCCTTAGCGGGATGAGGGAGATTTCGTCTACGCAGGCGATATAGCTGCAGTATCTTTGCATATGTTGTAACCGGTGTTGGGAACTGAATATCAGATTGTGAAGTCATTCAAGAGCTGTCGATGGGGGTGGCTGCCAAGTCCCGGAATGATGCATACACTGAGGCCACGCAAGAAACAAAAGCTGCATTTGTTTGGGTCTTTTTCAGAGTTCTTAGCTCCTTCCATCCGAACATTAAATGTGCTTCACATGTGCGGACGCACTTATGGGGCTTCGAGAACCATTGATGAGTATGCATTTATACCGGAACGGAGCTCTTTTCCCATCGCCAAATTCAGTATTATTTAAAGGAGCAAAGACACAGGCTGAGCGAACAATTTATTTCGATGGTACAGAATAAAGCATCAGCTGATTTAGTCGCCAGAGCATGCATAAGCATTGATGCCAATAACAACAAACTGAACACAGTTTGGTGCGCCACGCACTGCCCCGCAACGTGTCCTGATTTGCTCGTGTTTTAAGTCCAGATTTTGTCCAGGTTTTAGTAACGTTCTTGATTATGCTTTCCCAACTCTACGCATGAGTTCGATGGTCGTACCAATACGCGCAAAATAACGTTCACACTACACTATTCAATATTTTATTTTTTGCAGTATTTAGAACAACATTGCAATTAAAATGAGTCATTCGCAGACATATGCAAATCCAAGTAACTTATACATCAAAAACAGCGAAGCAGTGCAAAGCAGTTATAACATCCTTCAGAATTGCATGGGGTCTAGTGTACCATTGACTAAAATTTACCCAAGCCTTTGCAAGCTCCTTCGCTGCATCCGGTACAATTCCTTAGCTATACACTCTTAGGCAAAGTTACACCCTTTGGCTTGCCCCTTCTGCCACACAACAACAATCGTTATCTGCCTTGATGCGTTTCCTTTCTTTAACGCTGCGAGCCCGGAACTTTCCAGTAACGAACGGCACGCGCGTTATCAGAAGGGGCACTCCAAAGGGTGTAAACTGTTCTATGCTGATAACGCGCGTGCCGTTCGTTACTGGAAAGTACCGGGCTCGCAGCGTTAAAGAAAGGAAACGCATCAAGGCAAATAACGATTATTGTTGTGTGGCAGAAGGGGCAAGCCAAACGGTGTAACTTTGCCTAAGAGTGTATCCGATTCTCTACAAACGCTGCAATAAATTCTAGCTTAATACTGGTGTACCCTCAGCGTGTGCTTGTATTCTGCACTGGCTCTATACCAACGCCAGCTGCACATTTCTCCGCTCTGGTCATGCGGCCGCTTCACGGCTCCGACGCGGGCGGCATTTCTAGCTTTTCTTTGATTTACATTTGATGCCGGCCTCGCTCCCACACGTTGCCGGCCTTTCCCGGCCGCCACCGCACGATAACCGTTGCGGAATCACCCTTAACATGTGCGCTGTGTGACTGCGCTGAAGTATTATGAGGGCGGTACTACGCATGCGCGGACGAAACGAATGACGGCGAAGCACGACGATGTCACAGCAGTTGTAGTACTCACAAGTAAAGCAGCGCGAAGACCGTCGCCACGATAATGACCCAGTCCGGCACGCCGAGGAACGACGCCATGACCTCAAGGACTCCGTCGGGCGCACGAAATCCGCGTCAGGCAGACTCGGGAATATCGGTCACTTGGAGATCAGCACCAAGCAGGCGATGCCATACAGGCGTTCCGTTTAACTCAAGCGAGTCAAAGAGCGACGATAGTTGTCCGCCCCATTGTTGTCGCTAGGAGATTGCGTGCGTATCTTGTGATGGATTTCTGTTCATTCGCTCGGCTTCACGTATACACAGTACACCGATACGGAAATCAAATGCGCATTGAGCGTGCGCGTGCTCCTACGCGACAAAACACATTCCGCCCCACGGAGGCTGCATTTGACGTCGAACTTCGCGTACGTGTAATGTTCGCTAGTAGCTATAGCGAGCGCGTGAGTAGGAGAACGAAAGTTAGGAGCAGCGAAGCGATAAGCAATGGCGATTCACTTGAGGTAGTAGAGGACGCAGCCAAAGCTTCGACAGCGCTGCTCGTAACTGTGTGGGCGTGAGGAGGACTGTGAAAGGAATGTAGGAGGGAGAAGGACTGTCGCCTGCCATTTCCCTTCCTGTACGGAGGGAAAGAGTAAAGGGACGTGACGAAAGTGGCTTTTCGGAGACATCATTTCCGCTCCGGCTGCGCGCGGCGTTGTCGTCGCGTGCGTTTATGCGTACGTGTGTCGAGGTCACTACAAGGACGGTCGCCACTGCGTTCGAATAGCCGGTTGCACTCTGGCTCGTCACCCTATTCAAACAAAGCATGTCCGTCAAGAAGGCGTGTGTTGCGCTCACTGCTCCATCTGGCGCTAAGACTGCTCGGCAAGAAAACCCCGCAAAAAGCGCAGTGAGATCGCGCGAGATTTAAACTTCCTGCTCAAACCTGAGCTCGCAGCGTAGGCCAAGCGTAGGCCAAGTGTAGGCATCCGAACGCTAGAAACGCGTCAACGTTTCGCTCTCACTATCGATAAAATACACCAGTGAGAAAGCTTCGAGCACAAAAATAGGTAATTAAAATGGCTTATCGCAGAAAGTTCCTGTTGATTGACGCAATGCTACATTGTTGTTGTTTTGCACTGTGTGTCCGCATGATCTGGTGTCTGTATTTTGACATAGCTTGTGAACGGTGTAGTCTAAATACATTAGCTTCGCGTGAGATTAAGCTTATGACCCTTGTGATATATATGTATATATATATATATATATATATATATATAACACTTTGATGAGTTTACACTTTGCATAGAATAAACGTAAACACAATCGTACGTATCCCTGTTAGTTGCATGACTAAAGGTTCGCTTCTAGAAGAAGCTGGCATCCTGGAAACATTATCTGCATAATTTTCGTTCTCTGTTTTAACCGCCCATTAACCTTGCAAATGGGGAATGGGGTGCATAGGGCGACCGACTGATATGGAGGACGGCGCTTGTGACACCCTACATTATAAATAATCTTCAATGCAGGCACATAGAAAGTAATGCAACTATATAAAATTCACAACGCACGAAGCGGTCCGTGGAAGGAGTTTACGCAGAGACGTGACGTCTAGTAGCTTCTCTTTAGTTTTGGCTTTAGTGCTTCCTAGGGTTCCAAGGATAAGAAAGAAGACTCACCTGCCTACCTTGGCTTTGAAGCAAGCAGCTCTGGATTGTTTGCAAACTTTCAACTTCGACCAAGTCCACATATATACGGATGGCTCTTCCACTCGGACCAGCTCAACCGGCACAGTGGTTATACCATCACGATCAATAAGCATCCGATAAAAGATTTCTCACGTGACAACATCGACCGGTTCGGAGCTTGTTGCCCTCTGAGGTGCCGTTGATTATAATAACAACCAACCGGCTAATCGGTGGGCAATACTCTGCGACTGGAAAGGCGGCCTTACAATGTTTTCTATTAGTTCTTCGTCGCGGGTCGTGTGAACAACTCGTGTCGGAGATACGAGAAATGCACCGTCATATGATTGCGAAAGGACACGACGTCCTGTTTAATTGGCTGCCGGGTCATTGCGGTATCTCCGGCAACGACCTCACTGGCAAAGCTGCTTGGAAAGCACACGAAGGAGCCACCCTTGTTTCTGCACCTTTATCGCGGACTGACGCAGCCCAACACTTAAGCAAGCTGGCGCACCGTATGACATTGGAGAAGTGGCACACACCTGAATTTACCCATCATCGATTGCATTCCCTCGATCCCTCTATGCAACTGCGGATGTTACCTTGGCTTCCGCGAAATGAGGAAGCAGTGCTGTGCCGTTTACGCTTAGGCGTCGCATTCACCGATGCATTCAATTGTTCGATTGGAATGGCTGATAGGGCCGAGTGCAATGCCTGCGGTGTCGAGTAGACTATAGAACATATACTGTGCTGCTGTCCATTTTTTGAAAATGAAAGACATGAACTCTACACAGCTCTACATCAGGTAAGTAGAAAACCGTTCACCTTGAACAAGATCTTGGGACCATGGCCTCGCATATGGCAGCTACAAAAGGCCACAAAAGCGCTGCTGCGATATTTTAAAGCTATAGCAGATTGAGTGATATCCTCAGTAGACTTTTTCTTCTTCTTTTAATCTTTCCCTCCCTTTTTCACTTTTCCCGGTGTGGGGTAGCCAACCGGGCTCAGTCCTGGTTAATATCCCTGCCCTCCATTTATCATTTGCTCTCTATCTATCTTTTTTTGGCTTTTCTTGTTCCAAATTAATCTTTCTGCTCCAGGCGGTATTACTGTATTTATTATCATTACTGTATTTCTTTTCCGTTCAGTATTACCAGGCGAGGTTTACAGTGGTCTTCCATGGTTAAATCATGGAGTTCGGCACGTACGTTTACAGGAAAACCAAAAGATAGTTTCCCTAAAACGATAACAATTTATGGTGTTGAGTACAGCGAAGTCAATCTGGCGGACAATATATATATATATATATATATATATATATATATATATATATATATATATATATATATATATATATATATATAACTTCAGGTGCAGCAGTTCAGACTTGTAGCACACCATAACACGTGGAATAATACCCGAAAAAGTACATAGCTTCTCCACGCACAAACGGCATTTTCTTAACTCCAAGTAGCGAACATGAAATAGCCACATATCTCAAGTCACTAAATAAAAATACTGCTGCTGGTTATAACCAAATTAAGGCTGTATCAATTATACATCTTGATCTGGACAGCGCGAAACAACAGAGATGAAAGTAAACACAGATACAGCATAGACTATCAGCTGAGGATTTTACTGAAAAGCAGCAACATATAAAAACAGTAAAAAAAACCGCGGTCCCAGGAATTAAAAAGTAGGAAAGAAGCTTTTGAGACCAAACGTCGCTCAGTGGTGCGCATCCAAGCAAACTAACTCTGTGGCATGCAGCGTAGCTGATGGCTTCGCTACACATGTTTCACCCCCGATGTGCTAATAAAAAATGTCTCACCAATTTCTTGTGCCACCTTGTCGATATCAGTAATGCACATCAAGATGTATTACCCCGTCTTCAAGCAAACCAGCCAATTACACATATTGCTGAATTATTATGTGGCCCATTTCAGCATTTCTGCAATCAAGCGATTCAGCCGCGAGTACTTTTCCAGAAGGCATGAAAATTGCTAAGGTAGTAGTCATTCACTAAGCTGGCTCTCGCAATGACTGGACGAACTACCGGCTTATATCCGTGCTACATTTATTTTCGAAACCTTTTTTAGAGCGCAGCTCTTTGGCGTCCGTTCCTGGGTTTCGCGTCGTCGTCGGCGTCGTCGTCGGCGTCGGCCTCGTAACCAGCTCCGCCCCCCTTTCATCCCCCCAGCGCTAGCAGCGACCGACTGATACCGCTGGATGCCGCTGACGCCGCTAGAGAGTCAAGATAACGTGACTGCATAGAACACCGTCGCCGCCATGCAGAAAGAGGAGGAAAGGGTCCCCCCCCCTGTTCTTGTGTGGCGGATAGCTGGGGTTGACTCACTATCGCCGTCAGCGGCATCAGTCAGTCGCTGCTATCTCTTCCCTCCTCCCTTTATCGTGTTGTCCGCTTGCTGCGCGCGCTTCTGCCCCCATCGTTTGCCGCTGGGTGTACACGCCGCCCCCCTCCGCTTCCGCTTACTGCTGGTTGCTCTCGACGGCGGCGATGAGCCTCCGCTTCGGCGGCGCGAACTGCAGGGTCTTCTCGGCGGCGGCGATGAGCTTCTGCTTCAGCCTCGCTTACTGCTGGTTGCTCTCGACGGCGGCGATGAGCCTCCGCTTCGGCGGCGCGAACGGCAGGGTCTTCTCGGCGGCGGCGCTTAGCCTCTGCTTCCCCCACGGCTGTGACAACCTCGCGAGGCACTTGTATAGATCTCGTCTTTGAGAATCAAGCATTGGTGTACCAAGTCGAACATATATCAGTCTATTTCTCCGACCACAAAGCTTCCTTCATGTCTGTCAAGAACTGTTAGTGGAGTCTTTGTTAAAGGAATACGTGTGAAAAATAAAAAAAAATTATGTGATAGCGCATACATGTGTTGCTCGATTTCTTTGCCTCAATCTATCCAAAAGGTGAAACAGCTTATTTACTGCGCTCAAATTTCGCATTAGGAAGTAACGTAATCGTCGGTAATTTTTTTTTGCGTACACAATTAAAATACCGATTAATGAAGTTTCTCGATGATCATCAGATACTTGTAAGGCAATAACTTGCTTTCCGTGAAAAGAAATAAACATAATTAGCACTACTGGATATTAGAGAGAGAGAATATTCATAATCTTGATACTAAGCAATACACCCTTGAAATATTTCTGGATTTAAAAAAAGCGTTTGATCACATCAAGCATGGTATTTCGTTTTGTATCTCCCACATTACGGTATACCCGAGCCATGCAACTAAATAAGATACGTGGTTATTTATCTGTGAGGGTGCAGTTCACTTGTTCAAACGGTTATGGTTCCCAGTTGCATCCAATAAAAAATGGAGTTCCACAGGGCTCTAGTCTAAGACTGCTATTTCTCATTATTTACATAAATTACGTCGTGCACATACCGCAAACTCCAGACATAACACTCTACGCGCACGACACTAGTATATTTTTTACAGGTAAACACATGCTCGATCTTGAAAAGGTACCTAATAGATGGTTAATCTAATTGTTTAACTGGTTAGATCTAAATCAATTTCACTTGAGTGTTAAGGGAACTAATTATATCATTTTACAGAACCCGCAACAATCCTGTTTATTATAATGCTTGTATTAAGTTTTGAGACTGCGCTATTGAATGGTTACGTACTTATAAATATTCAGGTTTTGCTTTTGAAGAGAACATGAGCTGGACACTTCACGTAATCAGGCGCCATGCAAATATGTGTAGGGCGCTATCAATAATTTACAATATTCAAAATTGGATGCTGAAATGTTTAAAACTTCAGGTATATTGTGTCCTTGTTCATGCTGATCTTCGCAACTGTCTGCTAATCTGGGGTGCCACTATTAGGACACATTTATACAGGTTAATGAATCTACAAAAAAAATCTGTGCGCTGCACAGAAAATCTGAAAGGAAGAAACCGTACAGCAACATTCTTTCCTAAGTTTAACATGCCCAAAGGCCCAAAGTTAACCAATTGTTCCAACTAAAGCTCGGTTTCTATACACATAAAGGCATTGAAGGTGACCAGTACACTCAGCCTTGATCTTCTCTGTCCAACAATACGCAATACCATCTTAGGCACAGCTGACTTAGAACACCGATGTTCAGAACTAAATTTGGAACACAGGCAGTTGTTTACCTAACACCTGATTTCCTAAACAAAAATCGTGATAGTGCTAATTCACCAATGCATGTCAGTTTATCGCCTAAAGCATTTTATAGGATTATCCCTTGCTTATTTCTGCTGAATGATGCTTTTTACGTGGTATGTAGTTCTGCTGCGGGTGTGCTAAGTCTTTATACATTCTATTTTTATTGCATAATGGGCTCCACAATTCCTCAACGTTGATTTGTCAGAATTATTCGAAATTGTTTCGAATTACTGAGAATAATGCATGTATAAATTGTAAACAAAGTTTTCTTCTTGCGTAATTTGGTAGTTGCCTTTTGCGTAGATTTTAGCTTTCCTTTGTTTCTGTATTGTTTAGTTGTGTTCTTGATGCTTTCCACCTCAGCAATGTACGGGTAGGGGAGCCTCCGTCAGGCAGTTCCATCTCAGACAACGTACGTCTAAATAAGCAATATAAATGGATAATAAAAAAAAAGTGGACAGAGACGCTTCGGAGTTTTCTTTCATAATAATAATAATAATAATAATAATAATAATAATAATAATAATAATAATAATAATAATAATAATAATAATAATAATAATAATAATAATAATAATAATAATAATAATCTTTATTCAGTATAGTTAAAACAGTATACAAAATGGAAGCGCCGAAGCCACAAGAGGGCTTGTGCGGCGACAACCGGCAGCCGCGGCAATCTACGCGCCACACCAGAACTCCATCAGAAGCTGGTTGTGCATTTGGCACAACCATCACACATTATCAAAGATGCACTGATGACATCAGTACATATTAAAGGTTCTCTAACGCTTGAACAGCAACTCTCAGTGTTTTACGGGTGGACAAAGAAAATACATCGTCCGGTAGTTCATTGAAGATAGCAGGAACATAATAGCGTCTTGTTGCTTTACCGTAGTGAGTGCGCACTCTCGGTTTAAGACAACGCGGAACATGTCTCAACGGTACCGGTTTCGTATTTATGTCAATGGCAAACACACTATGAGAATTCTAATGCACACCTGCTTGGTGGTGATTCGGCGTGACAGCACCGCTTGCTGGTTTGCTGCGTCCGCCGTCATTAACAGTGTTCCAATAAGCTACAGCGCTCTTTACAGCACCAATTGAGTTACGTTTCATTTCTGCGCTTAATGGGGCCCGGGCCCGGCAACTGGTTTTAAAAACACGCAATGATATTGGCATGCCGTTGAACGCTGAACCTGCAACACCTGCATCGCTTCGTCGGCTAGCTTTGTGGCACAAGGTGCTGCTTGGTCATGCATGCTGCGGTAGGAGTTGACAATTAGCTGCAAGCAGTACAGCCACTTCAGCTTTGGCATCTTGCGTTGCGGTCGTATGTGTGGCGGAGGCGCGAAGAAAGTGTGCAGCCTGGTACCAAAAGGAGTGCCCAGCCTAGGGAGCCTTCATATGCAGACACGATCAAGTGCTGGTGTAGCCGTGCGTAGAAGCCTCCCTAGTCGTACCGCCGACGTGGCCCTCTCAGTGGCGTCGACCATTGGTGCAATTTTTTCATGTTTTGACGTTAGTATCGACACATTGTTCAGAATACCCTGCCATATTCTGTAATAAGGTTTCAGCCGCGGTAATCTTTCAGGTGTTTTTTATCATCAAGCATTTTACTCTATACGTAAGTGTTTTCTTAAAACACAGATGGTCCGACTGAGCCACGTGAACGGACTCCAGAAAATTTTTACCACTTTTGACGTTTCATCGTTTGAATAATTACAGCTCAATTAACAAGCGTTTATTTTTCTTTATTTTTTTTGTTGAAGATACAGAGCACACAAAAATACCTATAGACCAGTACTCCAGTACTCCTGCATTTCTACATAAATACCAGTACCCTTGCATTTGTCACTGCTGGCAATCAAATAAGCCTTCTCATTCTGAACAGCTACACAGCTGTTCAGCAACACTCCGGGAAGCAAAATACACGTACTCTGTACACACCAGGCATTTATAGTTCACACTGTAAAAGAACTTATTGCTAGGCAAATCACTTCGCATGTATAGGAAAGGCGTAACAGCGCACATTGAGGCCTATGCACATACTCATATACGCACATGCAGACACACGACGCTTTTGTACCGACTGTGGTTGGGCGTTGCTATTACCACAGCCTGTGCATCCCGCATTGGGATGGCTGACACCGCAACGTGTGACCACTGCGGCCGTGAAGAATCGATTGGCCACATATTGTGTGACTGCCCGCAGTATAGTCCACAGAGGAAATTCCTTCGCCGCGAACTCAACCAGTTAAACGAGCGACCACTATCGGAAGAAGAAATTCTACACCATCGACCGGACCTAACGTGAACGAAGACGGCCGTGCAAGCGCCACTGCGCTTCTTGCAATGTACCGGCCTTTGTGAACGTCTCTATCTGGAACGCCCTTTGTGTGTGTCTCTGTGTGTGCATTTCTTTCGCCCTTTCATCTCTGACTTCTTTCCAATCCCTACCTCCCAACACCAGTGTAGGGTAGCCAATCGGAGACTAATATCTTGTTGACTTCCCTGCATTTCCTCTTCATCTCTTTCTTTCTTTCTTTCTTTCTTTCTTTCTTTCTTTCTTTCTTTCTTTCTCTCTCTCTATCATATATGCACATGCGCAGAGTTACAAATACTTCCCGGCAGAACCGTTGCGCAGTAATTCGTGTATGTCACGCTATTCGGCTTGACTGCTTCAATTTCCGCTGTTACGTCTTTCTTACAGTTTACTGTAATTCAATGCTTTCACCCATCTGCAGTGTATTTTATTTATCTGTTACTGCATCAAACCTCGAATTGAGAAGATCAACAAAATAGACCCACAAAATTTGATGGAGAAGTGCGCGGGTTCACGCAAACTTCGCTTGAACAAAAAAAAAAAAAAGAGTACGCGCTCTGCAACGGTTATCACTGGGCACGGCTTCGTATACCAATAGTGACGTCCTTGATCTTCAACACGCTAACGATAGCTTTCTCAAATTGAAGGGGGACCTGAAAAATCCCAGGAAAGAGAAAACAAAGTAGAGTATTGATCTTATAAATCTCTGATAGGTGCTGCGTCCGCCATGACGTCATCAGATTTCATCGTATTTACAGAAATCGGTCTTGCAACAGCACATCAGACACACTACAGACAAGCCGGACATCATACTCATTCAAGAGACCAACACCGACACACCCACACTTCCGGGATATGAAACAATTGCCGTTCCACCAACAAAAGCCTGCAGCGGCGTAGCGACGTTTGTCAGTAACAGGCTCGCGTGGGCCGAAATTGACAGAAGCAATCCGGACAGCAAATGCGAGCACTTGTTCATCGAAGTCTTTCCCAAAGGCAAGAAGGCTAAGAGCATACTAGCACTGAACACGTACAGCAGCCCGAACCACAGAACGCAAAGTTTCAAAAGACTGTTGAAGAAGGCCAGGGACAAAGCCGGGGACAACCCACTGATTATTGCCGGAGATTTCAACGCCCCAAACGTAGAATGGGGCTACGGCATCACCAGCGCCAAAGGCAGAAATCTGGCCAGCGATGCGGAAGAGATGGGCCTCAACCTTATCACGTCCGCGCTCTACCCTACCAGGATGGGCAACTCGGTCTCGAGGGACACCACCCCAGACCTCACGTTCGTTCTCAACACCGAGGGGGCCACCTGGCATAATACCGGCGAAGACCTCGGCAGCGACCATTACATTGTTGAAACGTCAATAGCAATCGCCTTGAAACCACTACGAAAGTGGAGATACACGGATTGGGATGCGTTTAGACAGATAAGAAAGGAACGTACCGACAAGCCCGCTACACTAGAACAGTGGACGCAAGAACTAAAGGAGGACGCCCGCAACGCGACCAAGGAAATAGAAACAGATGCCCAGACAATCGGGATGGACGCTAAGCTCGCTCACATGCTGGAAGCGAAAAGATCCATACTGCAGAGATGGCGTACCCAGCGACTCAATAGAAGACTTAGGAAAAAGATTGCACTACTGAACAAGGACATTGAGCACCACTGTGTAGTTCTCTCCAACCAACAATGGGACGAAGTATGTGCAAGGGCCGATGGCAGCGTGACATATGGAAAAACTTGGAACCTACTCAAACACCTTCTTAACAAAGGTCAAACCAGGAGCTCCCAGACCAAGGCGGCTGACAAGATAGCGAAACGTGAACTCAAAAACTCCAACGAGCAGGAATTTATGGCAAGACTTGCCGAAAGATACATGCCACTCTCGAGCAGCGAGGAAAACGAGGCCGAGGCATCCGGTTCCCCGTACACGGGAGCGGACAACCCCGACCTCGATGAACCCTTCACCCTGGAAGAAATCAGGACCGTCCTTCAAAACTTGAATGGCACATCGGCCCCAGGTCCGGACGGTATTAGTAACAAGGCCCTTCGTAACTTGGACGAAGACTCCGTCCAGTTCCTAGCGGATCAAATCAATCAGGTCTGGGCTTCCGGCAGGGTCCCACCGGAATGGAAGAACGCCACCACGGTTCTCATTCCAAAGCCCAACAAGCCCTCGGGCGTCGAGAACCTCAGACCCATATCACTGACGTCGTGCGTGGGTAAGGCGGCGGAACACGCCATTCAAAACAGAATCTCCAGATTCCTCGAAACCAAGGGGCTGTTACCACACACCCTCATCGGATTTAGACCCGGTCTATCAACTCAAGACACCATGATTTTAATCAAGCACCAAATCATTGATGACCCCATTAGAAACGCCAAGGCCATTCTTGGGTTGGATCTAGAGAAAGCGTTCGATAACCTCTCTCACCAATACATTGTGGATACCATTTCCGAACTCAACCTCGGAGCTAGGTTCCACTCGTACGTCAAGTCATTCTTGGATAACAGGACGGCTACGCTCCGATTTGCCGACCTCTCCACGGAGACACTCTCGCTGGGGAGCAGGGGCACCCCCCAAGGCTCGGTCATCTCCCCTATGCTTTTCAACCTTGCCATGGCGGGACTTGCTGAGAAACTAGGGCAGATCCATGGGCTCGAGCATACCATATACGCAGATGACATCACCATGTGGGTGTCCAAAGGAACCCCGGGCATGGTGCAGGACATCTTGCAAGAAGCAGTGAACGCCATAGAAGAATTTCTCATTCCCACAGGACTCAGATGCTCGCCTACCAAGTCGGAGCTGCTCGTACGCAGACCCACGCAGAAAGGCCGCAGGCCATACTCGTCAGACTTCGACTATAATCAAGAAATTATCGTACGAACCACTTCGGGACACGCCATACCGTGCGTCGACAAAATCAGAGTCCTGGGTATGATCGTAGAGACTAAAGACGTCAATGCCTCTACGGTTCAGAAGCTCATCACCAAAACCAACAACGCTATTGGACTCATCAGAAGAATTGCCAATAGACACAGGGGCCTCAAGGAACATAACCTCATCAAACTCATACACGCGTTCGTCACCTGTCACTTCGCATACGTTGCGGCAATGCTCAATTGGACACGATCCGAAAGAGACAGACTGAATGCCCAAATCAGAAAGGTCACCAAGCAAGCCCTCGGCATTCCAACCAGCACCAGCAACGAGAAGCTGGGGCACCTGGGCATGCACAACACCCTGGAAGAAATTGCCGAAGCCCAGCAGCGCGCCCAGCTTGCTAGGCTTTCGACGACGCCTCCGGGGCGCACGATCCTAGAGAAGCTAGGCTTTGCACAAGGACACATAGAAAAAGACTTTGCGGACCTCCCACGGGACATACGCGCCAGGATCACGGTCCGCCCTATACCCAGAAACGTACACCCCGAAAACAACAGCGGCAGACGACAAGCGAGAGGACAATTCCTTCTTAACCAAGCCTTGGCTAACCGTGAACGCTCAGCTTTTGTGGACGCGGCGGCATACACGGGAAACAAAGCTTTCGCAGTGGCGGTTGTGGACGGCCGCGGATCCACAAGATATGCAGCCACGGTAATTGCAAGGAAGCCTGAACAGGCCGAACAGGTTGCGATCGCTGTTGCGCTCACCGACGACAATCTTTCCCATATCTACAGCGACTCCATAGCCGCTATCAGAGCTTTCCAGAAGGGCACGGTCTGCGCACAGGCTCTCAAAATTGTTTCAAAGAAAGAGATTAAGAAACACTTCATATACTGGTTCCCGGCACACTTAGGACCAAAGCTCGGCGACGTCCCCAACCTTAACGAGGCGGCACACGAGGCTGCGCGCGCGCTTACGGACCGCGCGGCTTCACCCGACCACTCGGAGAATAAGGACGCGCCCACTACATACAACGAAGTCACTAAACACTACTACCTACAACGCAGACAATATAGCACGCCACGCCGCACGCTCACTCGAGCTCAAGCAGTTACACTCAGAATGCTACAAACAGACACATACCCCACTCAAAACAGATTACACCATTACATGCCTGAGCTCTACGACAAGTCTTATTGCACCAATTGCAATACATCCCTGCGCAGACCGTGCCCTTCTGGAAAGCTCTGATAGCGGCTATGGAGTCGCTGTAGATATGGGAAAGATTGTCGTCGTTTATCATTTACTCTGGCCGTGCTCGCAAGCTCACGTAAACTACGAACAGGACAAGCGCAAGTTTGAAGAGGCAATCCGGAGCGAAGAACTCGCTCCCCAACTCTGGGCCGTCCAGCAGGTCCACGACGCCGCCAGGAAACTCAACCTCCCGGTTCCGTCGTGGGAGACGCCCACTCCATGAGAGCCCGCAGCTCTCGTGGCCTGCAGGACCTGAATAAAGTTGATTTCCTTCCTTCCTTCCTATTTACACAGGTATGTCTGTCTTAGAACCATGTGGGCTGGTCAAGTTTGTTGATTTCACCGTTCCGCATATAAGTGGCAAGTTCTTATAAACTGCATTTTCACACATGTCAACATTCTCCAAACAAACGATCTGATGAGTAATCTATGCTATAGTAATACATGAACACAATGGCGATCCCAGTTTTTTTAATCGCAAGTTATATAGCTTGCTTATGCTTAATCAAAACACTAAAGAAATCTAGAAGTGCAAGTTATATCTATGAGTAGCAGTGGCACTAGTAATTTACTGCAAATGGGAAAAGAAAAGGACAAGGGCATTGCAAGAAATGTCGCACTTCCCAGTGGACGGCTGAACTTACCACTGGCCGTGGCATGCACACAAAATAACAGGAGTAAGAGAGAGAAGAGACCGGAAAGTTTCCGTGAAAGTGATTGTAGAGCAAAGAGTAACATGACATTGCATCTATATGGTCAACAGAAGTGTGCTGGTAGATGCCACCAAAGCAACGCCACGTTACTGAAGTCCGCCACTGTGACACCCACTTCAAGCCGGGTGACGTGGTCCTCCTTTAAACAGCGTCACAGCGAGCTGGCCTCTGCGAGAAGTTGATTTCCCCTTACTCTCGCCCGTGCCATGTCTTGCGGCAAGTGACCATGGGCACATTTGAAACCGCGCCTGGCTATTCTACCATGGCTCGACCTTGCTCCGATGTCGTCCACGTCACCCGCCCAAAACGACGCCACTCCAACCTATAGCAAGCACTGGCACGGTGCACCTGCCGATGGGGTCATGTTCTTCTTCTGGTTTCCCAACAATGACTCGTACCCTATGCGGGAGATAGGCAAAGAAGCAGGTGGTTTCACAAGTTTTTTTTACTAAGATTGGAATCAAAATAAAACTTCGAATATTACAGCGTGGCTGAGAGAAAAAGATGTTAATTGAGAAGAATGCTACAACAAATCGAAGATAAAATAATTTAAAATCAAGAAAAGAAAGAGGAGATCATTTTAAGATTTCGCTAAGCAAATCGTTTTGCGTCCCTAATAAAATTTTAGATTGCAAGAAAAGCACCCCTTTGCTGAATCCCAGCGAAGGCGATCCAAGGGAGAGAATGGCTGGCGAAGTCCATGGTATTACCCAAGTTGGTGAAGTGGAACTTCTAAGCGTTTTTTTTTGTCTTTAATTTTGATGGCAGGAATGAAAAGAAGAGCTCAGTACATTCAGACACATTGCAAAGAATACCACAGAGGGGACGAAGACAGACCAGACTTGTGTAATTAACAGTTTAATGGCGGAATACGGTCAGCGCAGTTTTGTAAAAGGAACTCCAAGTTGTCTCGAGGGACACCAATTATTATTCCATGAAAAACACAAAGGACATATAAAAAGCAATGTTGGCAATGAATCTAGGTAGCCCAAGGCATAAGCGTAGTGCTTTTTCTTTTTTTAAATGTATGAGGGGTTTAATTTTACAAGTGGAGCCAGTGGAAAATAGTACGTAGCTGAATACCTTTATGGGCCGAGCATACAACCGATATATCATCGGTAGAGTATTCTTGCGTAGTCCAAAGCGATGGTGACGCTAGAAGTAGTGGCATATCAAGATGTAAGCCCTGAATGCGAAATTAGCTGACTTAGTGTCAAATTTGATGATTAATATCTCGGAAGAGATGCACTCCACGAGAATCCCGCAACATGAAGTTGTCTTCAAGTACGATTGTCTTGAGGTATCAAATGTAAATATATACCATAAATCGTGATAGCAAAAAGGTAATTAAGAATTCTTTCTTAATTATGCGTTTGATTGTGTGCGCCCAAGCGCATAAGCCGCCTGTGCAAGCTGATCTTGCTTAGGTAGCATCGCATTGTTATTAAATTGGCTGTTAGTTTAAATTTGAAGACCCTGCCTATTCCCCGTACAGGGCAGCCAATAATCTAGGCCGATTTGGGCAGTGTATAAACTGTCGAAATGCTCCGTTTGTGTAAGGAATATTTACGAGAAGTACGAAAGCTACATTTCCATCGATCCGATATGTGCGAATTGTGAAATTATGTGTCGCGTTAGAGGCGCTACCGGGTGTATATTAAAACATTTGTGTCAGTGACGTGAGAGTGCAATTACGAGCGCTTTTGATTGTACATATAACTATATTGGGTAGAGAGCACTGTCGCCCGACATGTGAAGCCTTTGTCAGAGAGTTGCCGCGAGCAAAGGACTTGATAGTTTCGAGCGTATCGATATGGAGTCAGAAGTGATAAGGGTAGAACTGCGGCCTTCGCGCTCCGTGATCTTCTTAATGGTTAAAATAATAATTGTTTGCATGTGCAAGTCATACACAAGGCAAGTTGACAGAAGTTCTAAATCATACGACTGCGTTGGACAGTGCATGTATTTAGAAATCATAGTTAGAACTAGTTCTGCATATCTCAGCTGAGCAAACTAAGCGGTAGTTGTTGGCTTGTCGCGGCACGTTTACCACCAACCTGTGTCTTCTCCGTGCGCACAAACTCCACTGCGTGAACAGCGTACAGAATCCCAAACTTGACCACTTGCAATCCAAAGCGCGTGCCAATGCAGTTCCGAGGCCCAGCCCCGAAAGGTAGATAGGAATAAGGCTTAATGGAGGCGATGTTCGCGTCACTGAACCTGCATGCAAAAAGAAAGTAACAAAGTGCATCTACCTCTCTATTCGTCATTCATCTTACGGGAACACGTGACCCAGTGAAGTACTC
Organism: Dermacentor variabilis; assembly: GCF_050947875.1. NCBI lineage: Eukaryota > Metazoa > Arthropoda > Arachnida > Ixodida > Ixodidae > Dermacentor > Dermacentor variabilis. Next base: position 82,745,582 of record NC_134572.1, read on the forward strand.
GCATTCGCTAGCTTTATGCTAACACCTCCTGTGTGATGAATCGTAAGCCTGGACCCATATTCACGTGGATTTTGTCAACACTCGGACGCTTGTCCACGTGGCTCCAACCACAGAGGGAGATAGAAAAAGAAAGAAAAGAAATACAGCGAGGTCAACCAGACGAGCATACGGTTTGCTACCCTACACTGGGGACGACGAAAAGGGAGAAAAGAAAGAGGAAAAAAGGGAGACATTGAGCACTGAGAGCACGCGAGAGAGTGCACAAGAGCATTATATATAGACGGGTTGTCAGGCCGTTGCGCTTCAAGTGCTGTACTTACAAAGATTAACAAAAGAAACTCTGGCGCTGCGATTGTTCATGTACGAAAAGAATGACACATAATACTTCAATCTGCCTAATTTTCACGCTTATGGCATCACACGTTCTTATGTGGTTATTCGTTGCGCTTTGCCCTTGTCAATTTCCGAGCAATCACATATTTTTAAGCGCAATAAAGCAATAGGGCTTTGCGCACACATATATTTATTGCAAATTGTAGAAATTGCACAGCAGTATTTAGCTGGAAATGACCAATTTTCATGGTCACAGAGCCGGTTGGAGCCCGAAAGGCGAGAGTTAAGCAAACCCATGTACTGCCAGTGATTCCCTTTCCGATTTGTCCTCCATACTTGCAACGTCGGTAAGAAATAGAGCCAGAGTTCCCTGTAGTAATTTTGTAGGAAACTGTATGAGGGCGTGTTTTACAGGTACAGAATATACATGCGTCTTGTTTTTTTCAAATAAATTTACAAACGGAGACTTCATCACCGCCTAGTCCCAACGGCTCCTCTATATTTTACTTTGTTGTACAAGAGAAAAACAATCAGAGACGAAAAGGTTTGAAATTTATGCAGCCTCTAGGTTCCGTTAATCGAAAGCAACATCTACCTGAGCGAGTTGGGAGAGAGAACTGGGTGGAGTTTTTGCGCATTTCACTGTATCGCGTTACCCTTCGTGTGATAGGAGTAGGAGAACCATCGGACCGCTTAAGTTTCTTTTTACTGCGGCATTTTCGGGATGCATACCCAAAGTACCAGCCCAAATTTTAAAGTGCACTACCTTCGGGATCGACCTACATTCATAGACTACATTGTCTCCAGGATCGGCCCACGAAAGAGACTAGAATAACCTATACCCGATACGGAAACGTGGCGGTAACTCGCTAAGCAAGGATTTTCATTATAGAGAAAAATAGTTTCACACAGAAACCACAAGATGAGAAACAAGAACACTACCTCGAAGAGATCGACTGATCTGTTCAAATTATTATCTAAACCGGTATAAGATAAGAATTTCTTTTCCTCTATACTGTTCCTTTCTTATCATCTACACTGTAAACGGAAATAACTCCGAGGTAGGAGTATACTGCTTGTCCTATAGCGACCCCCCGGTTCGGAGTTTTTTTTGCTCCGTATGATCGGAGTAGAATTCTTACTCCGTACGAGCGGAATTTTCGCGTGGAATTATGGGAGTTTTTTTTCTGTATTTTCTTTATTTTTTGCTTTGCTATTGACGGAGTTTTTTCGAGGTGCAACGGGAGTATAAAAAGAGCCATCGCGTGAGTTTGCGCGAGCATGTTTACATGCAGAGGCTGCTGGTCAAATTTCGAAATATGCACACGAGACCGCGTCGAATTCGACGGAAGAAGTCAATGAAAGCACATATATCATCACATACATAAACATTTCAGAAACGCCCAATGCAGAAATTTGAAAGACATCACACGTACACGCGATACTCAAGAAGCAACGGTGCCAGTATATATAGCCACGATATTGTGTGCCTCGAAACCGCCTAGGGAGCAGCTGTGCTGTTTTCAGAATTACGACTCACATGCTCGTTCATACGAGATCTCTCTCTCTGAAATTAACAGAATACCTTAAGCAACACAAAACTGTTAATTCAAAATAGTGAGAGAAAAAAAGTTAATTTCGTAATTTTTCAAAATTATCATGCCATTCTGTGAGTGCTGAAGCGACTTCGCACACTGCCGGCGTTCGCGGCCAAAAAGTAGTGCGTTAGTTACAGTAAGCAAGAAAAATGTAAGTGCATGTGTTGCATAGCAAAATTAAATTTTTGCGATATAGTGGTAGCGTAGCAAGAAATTATTACGTTTGAGCATGACCCGCAGCAGCCGACATAACACCGAGAAATGCACAGTCATACATTTTATACACCGCACTACTTGCTCTGCGTCCGAGCAATCTGTCTCGGTTGCGAAAAGGAGCTACATCGCTGATCTGTCGAGTGAATCCCTAAACTCGGAGCCAGCAGGCATGCGTCTAAATCAGTGTCTCGGATAGAGCGTAATGTTAATGCAATATAGGAAGCAATGACGTGACCAAAACATATATACGCGATAACAATTCGATTCACATCGCTCAATAAGAAGCTTTATTTTCAGTACGCATACTTATGTCCTACCGTTTTTCTTCGGGCGAGGATATCCGTTCACAGATACATAAAAACAGTTGCTTGCACTCCGGTCTTTCTCACTGGCAACACAGCACCGCAACGAACTTGGGTTACGCCATTCAGGCGCGACTAGCACGGATGTCGTCGCTCGAACAGTGGCTACTGTTGCCATTGCTACGCGGTCCTTTCAAACACTACACTGGACGTTGTCAGCATGTACTCAAAAGGACATAGAAGTCGCATTTCACGTACTGAAGAACACAAGACAGGGTGACGCAGCACGAAAAGACAGCCAGAACGTGAGCCGACATCACGAGCCAGTGAGCAGCTTCGAGGTATACCTAAGCCTTTTTCCGCACTTGAAAACGTGGTTCTTGCAATCATCGTTGTCAGCAAAGCGATCACAGCTAATGTACTTGATGCTAAGATACAGTGAGCTTCAGGCATGCCTATAACACTTTCTCGAAGGAAATACGGGAAACAAATTGACGAAACGCTGTCACGGAACGACACTTCACAGACGTAAACAAACCGTCAGTCATGAGCACTGCTCGCTCCGCCGAACGCGCCCGGTCGCTGGCGAGGCGCACAGCCTCATGGGAAGCGCCACGTGACCAACCTGTATCGGCGGAGGGGAGTTTTTTAAAACTCCCTGTCGGAGTTTCACGGGAGAACAAGATTTTTAAGCGGAGTAAAATCGCGTCATGTCGCCTTAATACTCCCGCAGCTAGCCAGCGGAGTGAAACGAGGGGATGGCGCTGTTTTGCTCCCATACATCGGAGTAAATATTTGAGAGGGGAGGTTTTAGGGCACATCACCTCTTAAAAACTCCCAGGTGGGTTTATTTTCGTTTACAGTGTACCGTTCATGGCTGGCCGATCTTGGTTTTAAGTAGGCGCTGTACTGCTCGGACCATTGACAAAGCGCAAAAAGTTACAGCATTGAAATAGAATCGCTACGTTATCTCGGCCCTTGTCTTCCTGCATACGTCTGACTTATTATTTCGCGTTTTCGTTTCATCGATTTTTACCTGTCAGGGTCGAAGATTTCAGGGTTGGGAAAGAATTCTGGGTCACGCGTGCAACGCGTAGACTGGAATGATAATGGCGCAGCCCTTGGGCACCTTGATTTTTGTATCTCCGAGCACGTAGTCCTCCACCGTGCTCCTATCTAACCTGCGAGAAGAAACACATTTGAGCAGAGAGAGCATTATTACACTGACGTTACAAGAATAATCGACAGGAGCATCTGGATAAGAAATCAGGCAAAGAGGTGATTTACTGTTTGCATTCGCTTGCTTCAAAAAATTGCCTTAAGTAATACTTTTTGCTAAGAACTGTAACTGAGCGGAATAACGTGATCACTATTATCGTTGTGAGATCTACACGGGGCTCGTGTTTAGCTGTAGTTGCGGTTAAATAACGCTGCTTCTACATTGTATGTTGTGTAATGCACCACGGACAGAATTCGCAGAGCTGTTGATTCACTAGTGCTCATGGCCATTGGCTAACCACTTTCGATAAGAATAAGTTCCTTATTACGATTGGCTGAATTTTCTTCTTTCGAGAAATTCGAGTGTGAGAGCTTTTTTGTGAACATGTCTCCGCGTTTGGTGTATCTTATTTCTCTTCTATCCTTCTGCAAGTGTTGTAAACAATCACATTCTGATAATGTAGTGGCTGGTCGCCCTTGAATATGAGTAAACGGAATATCAAGTCTGCCTTCTGCAGCTAAGTGTTGCAACAAAACTGACATCCCACACAAGGATTAAAACGGAGCGTGAATCCTGGGGTTGTCGATATTCCTTCATCGATCTCCAGATGTCCTTTGTACGGACTGGCCCTTGTGTTTTAGGGCCTTATGTTTATCCAGTCGTAGCTCATGGTCTCCCACATACACGGCTTACCTGAATGCAGGCGTGTGCAGTCTCATCGCCTCCGATATCACGCAATTCAGATAAGGCAGTTTGCTGACGACATCCCAGTTCAGATCATCTCCCTGCGGGCAAGAGGGTCACAGTAAACTTCAAAGGTCATCATCATCATCATCATCATCATCATCATCATCATCATCATCATCCTGGTTACGCTCACTGCAGGGCAAAGGCCTCTCCCATACTTCTCCAACAACCCCGGTCATGTACTAATTGTGGCCATGTCATGCCTGCAAACTTCTTAATCTCATCCGCCCACCTAACTTTCTGCTGCCCCCTGCTACGCTTCCCTTCCCTTGGGATCCAGTCCGTAACCCTTAATGACCATTGGTTATCCTCCCTCCTCATTACATGTCCTGCCCATGCCCATTTCTTTTTCTTGATTTCAACTAAGATGTCATTAACTCGCGTTTGTTCGCTCATCCAATCTGCTCTTTTCTTATACATTAACGTTACATCTATCATTCTTCTTTCCATAGCTCGTTGCATCGTCCTCAATTTGAGTAGAACCCTTTTCGTAAGCCTCCAGGTTTCTGCCCCGTAGGTGAGTACTGGTAAGACACAGCTATTATATACTTTTCTCTTGAGGGATAATGGCAACCTGCTGTTCATGATCTGAGAATGCCTGCCAAACGCACCCCAGCCCATTCTTATTCTTCTCATTATTTCCCTCTCATGATCTGGATCCGCCGTCACCAACTGCCCTAAGTATATGTGTTCCCTTACGACTTCCAGTGCCTCGCTGCCTATTGTAAATTGCTGTTCTCTTCCGAGAGTGTTAAGCATTACTTTAGTTTTCTGCAGATTAATTTTTAGACCCACTCTTCTGCTTTGCCTCTCCAGGTCAGTGAGCATGCATTGCAATTGGTTCCCTGAGTTACTAAGCAAGGCAATATCATCAGCGAATCGCAAGTTACTAAGGTATTCTCCGTTAAATTTTATCACCAACTCTTCCCAATCCAGGTCTCTGAATACCTCCTGTAAACACGCTGTGAATAGCATTGGAGATATCGTATCTCCCTGCCTGACGCCTTTCTTTATTGGGATTTTGTTGCTTGCTTTATGGAGGACTGCGGTGGCTGTGGAGCCGCTATAGGTATGTTTCAGTATTTTTACATACGGCTCGTCTACACCCTGATTCCGCAATGCCTCCATGACTGCTGAGGTTTCGACAGAATCAAACGCTTTCTCGTAATCAATGAAAGCTATATATAAGGGTTGGTTATATTCCACACATTTCTCTATCACCTGATTGATAGTGTGAATATGGTCTATTGTTGAGTAGCCTTTACGGAATCCAGCCTGGTCTTTTGCTTGACAGAAGTCTAAGGTGTTCCTGATTCTATTTGCGATTACTTTAGTAAATAGTTTGTAAGCAACGGACAGTAAGCTGATTGGTCTATAATTTTTCAAGTCTTTGGCGTCCCCTTTCTTATGGATAAGGAATATGTTAGCGTTCTTCCAAGCTTCCGGTACGCGGTCAAAGGTCAACGGAGACAAAATTTCACTTTTCCGTAATTGGTTATAGATAAGTAGGGTGCATCATCGAAGCAATCCTGGCAAAGCGTCAAGGCTGGCAATTATCCATTCATTATTAGCATTTGTTGAATTGCACGTATACAGGCAACGTTAGCACCTGGGAGTTAATGTGTATGAAATGAGTCTCATCACGTCGTCCCTCGACAAGAAATTTCCCTCTTGACACACAAAAATACAGTCAGCAAAGCGGAGATGCTAACATGCGAATAGTCAACCTCCGAACACTAACTAACAAAACACCGTCAACTTTGGTACGAAATAGTGACCAGTAAAGATGTCAATAGACTGTCATTCAAAAGGAATGATCGCTGAAGATAATGTATGCATCGATGAATAAATGAATTAATGAATCTATCAGCCAATTTAATTAACGTGCCAAGAAACAACCTGGTGGTATAATAATAATAATAATAATAATAATAATAATAATAATAATAATAATAATAATAATAATAATAATAATAATAATAATAATAATAATAATAATAATAATGGAGAAAGGAAAGAAGCAGGAAAAAACAAAAGAACGGAAATTACGTTATTTAAAAGTGTTAATAAAATACGGCAGATTTCGGTAGCGTGAAGAAGAAAACGCTATACGCCAGATAAGGTAAAAGTATAATCTGGTGCCCAATTGTCTTCCGTGACTTGGCTAAACTGCGAGTATCGCCTTATTGCTTCCCGCTTGGTTCCGCTCTCTGTGAGGCAGGACTTTCATTGAAATTCAAACAATTCTACCGGTATGTATGCAGGCGCCTACGTGCTGCCTTGCATAGGGAAGGAGATCGGGGTGGGAGAGGCCGTAGGAGGAGGAGGGGGTTCTTGGGAAGTGTACCCATTCTACTGAAATAACGATATCTCTCGCCTCTGTAGACTGGTCATTCCAACAAAATGTGACCTCACGTGTGTGGCAAAACACTCGTCAGCTTCGCGGTGAAGTCTCTCTTGAATGGCCGGATCCAGCGCCAGGTGGTAGGCGGTGCAGAACAGCACAATCGAGAGGGCATCGTAGGCGGCGAGAAAGAACAGCACACACTGCGCCAAGGCCTCGTCTTCACTAAGTGCTGCATAAAAACAAAATTGAGTTAAGGCTTCACTGCATTACACCGTGCATTTTTTAGAGTAAACACAATTTTTAAAAAAAAATTACATATGGTACATATTGACATCCGTACACTGTTTTTCTTATTCGGGTGACCTTTATTCACTGTTTGACGTCTACAACAAAAAATATCGGCAGGCGACAGACGCGTCGAGCGATAACTTTTGCGCAAAAAATCAACATTTCCAATTGACTAATTAAAAAAGAAAGATTCACTAAACAACTTTTTAACTATTTATTTGAGCGCGCGTATTATAATTTACGAATTTATACCAGCGAGCACTAGAAGCACTTTCACTTGAAATGAATTTTCAAATGATAGCAAGTGTTCTTAGACCAGTGCCGTCGAATTTGCAGAAGACATGCATAGTTGTTCCCCTTACTTAAAAATAAAACGACCTTTTTAGTGCACTGAAGTACAGGACTAACTGGAACGCCAATGTACTTCGTCGCACATTTTTCGAACGCATATCTCGAAACTGGTGTCATCCTCAGAATCCCTGCCAAGCGGATATGCCTTTCTAGCTCACCGACTACAAGTAGTAAATTGTAACGTGCGGCGTACAGCAATTACTTTATAAAGTTAACTAGCCAAATTCTGGTTAATATCACATGATGCATTTCTATTGCTTGTGCAAGTTATGCTCATCTCTCTACAGTAATCCAGCTCAACAAGAGGAATTATGCTACATGAAATGGCGAAGAATTCAACAAGTTAACGCAGAATATATATATATATATATATATATATATATATATATATATATATATATATATATATATATATATATATATATATATATATATATATAGCGTAGCGTATAGCGTAGCGGAATGTCGGGCAGAGGAGTGACGAGGTACTCGCCATCAGGGACTGGTGGGGAAGTCAAGAGTTCAATATAGGCTATTGATTTTGGCGGCAGGCGAATAAAGCCGGTGGGGCGTAGGCGGCCCTGGGGTGCGTCAGAAGGTTCTGTGAGAATCGGCAACTCAAGGCGAATGGTACTGGC